>NC_069501.1:1121222327-1121467327 GCF_027579735.1 Bombina bombina | reverse complement strand
ACTATCCTTCTTTCTTTTGTAGTAAAAATGCTTTGGGGGTTCTTACCCGAGGTCCCTTGGGTAGTTGGTTTCCTCAACCATTCGTAATGATGCCTCCTCTGCCCTTCTGCTGCCCCCGGAGAGAGCTGAGGCTGATGACCAACTGGCAATACTCCAACACATGGTGGTCCTTGCACCTGCCCAGCTGGGTAGTCAGAAACTGGGCTGTACCCCAAACTACCCCCTGGAGACGGGTTTATTGGGGTGTGCCCTCCTGGGTAAGCTGAATGGTTCCAATCCTCCCTTGGGGCTCCATATGGAGTTATCCAGGCTGGGGAACCAGATGATGGTGCAGAAGAGTCTATGCCCAGTCCATGATATCCCCCATAATCTGGGTACTGAGGAGCACTAGGGTAGTTCTGTAGCCCTGGGTGGGCACGCATAGATCCATGGTACATGCCAACGTCCTTCTCCAGTAAGTAACTTACATACATGGTGCCAGAGGGTTACTGACTAGCTGCATACTGTGCTCATCCACTAGCAGCAAAGCTTCTTCCTTGTGTTCCTTGCACTACGCTTCCTTAGCCAAGAAGTTTCTTCCACTCCTATTGATGCGAGTCCATTCGGCACTTACATGATTAACCATTGTTTACAAGCCTCTATTAGTAATGGCACACCAATGGCAGGTGACGTCACAGGCACACACTGCCCCCCCTTCACACCATTTGCATGCAAAGTGAGATAAGGAGAGGGCAGCGACCTGATCACAGAGGAATACTCAAGCCTTTATTGTTTAAGAGCTTCCTCCTTCCATTACAACCCGCTGCACTTTAACCTTCAATCACGGGTTCAAAGAGCTAAGCAAGTCAATAGACTTACAAGCAGAAAACAAATGTCATCAAATGTGACCAGGAGATACTGCACACAGGGAGGAGCAGAGAGCTCAGGTACTCCCTGTGACACCTGCACACACTGTCACCTCTGGCCACTAAATGTCTGCTCTATTTGATAGACAGGTGCTTGAAGTTTGGGGAGATCTGCTAAGAATAACTTACAACATATTACCCTCATTACACAGCTGTGGGGTGTATACTGTATAGTGATATAGTTAACAATATGAAAAAGTACTACAGTTGAGTATTTCATTTGCAATTTGTATTTATATATGGTTATGGGGAAACTGGAGACAATTAGGTGTTTGTAGATTTTTCATACAGTTAATATTATTAAGAGTTTCCTATAGTGTAACAGTGTAAGGGTGTGTATGGAAGTATTTCTTTGTCACTCTCAGTAATCTTAATCTTTGTTTCCAGTATAGATTTTGAATTGTGTAAGTACAGAATTAGGTAACCTGCTTCCTATAAGTATTTTCCAGTGACTCACTTGTTAACAAGAAATCTCTAGAGCTGCAATATTTAAAAAAAAAAATCAATAGTTCTTTCCTTTGAGAAAAACTATTACAAAGATTTCAGATGTTAATGTGCCCTAGTTAGCAGATTTCAGAGAATATGTATATAGCAAATAGAAATTTAATGTGACTGTCACATGATGCAGTGGGAATCAAATTTCCACCTTTATTTCAGGCCAAACCTGAAGAGTCTTGCGCCATGCACAGCACAGAAAAAACATTTTTTGCAGAGTACGCACTATGCATAATAGCACATAAACACAAATTCGCACATAGATATTCAGTCTCACAGACATTTTCTAACGCATTAACACACACATGCTCACATTCTCACACATACTCTCACACACACACATGCGCTCTCACACACACACTCTCTCACACATTCTCACACACTCTCTCACACATTCTCACACACTCTCTATTTAACACACTATCACACATCTCACACTCACACACATGCTCTTTCTCTCTCACACATTCTCACGCACACTCTATCTAACACACTAACACACACACACACTGTCATACACATTCTCTCTCACACATACAGTCATGGCCAAAAATAGTGCCCCCCCCTTCATTTCTGTCAGATAATTCACCATTTTGCCCAGAAAGTTGTTGCAATTACAAATGTTTAGGAATTCTCATGTTTATTTCTTTTGTTTGTATTGGTATGACACAAAAAAAGTGGAGAAAAAAAAAGCCAAATCTTACACATTCCACTCAAAACTCCAAAAATGGACTGGAATTTAGAAATAATTGCATTCCAAATTTGTGATGCTCCTGTAATTTGTAATTAAACTCCCCTGTATCCAGGTGCTGACAATATAGAAATCACACCGGCAACCAGTTAAATTGGTGAAAACTTGACAACCTTTCTGTTGTGTGTCTCTGTGTGCCACACTGAGCATGGAGAAGAGAAAGAGCAGCAAAGAATTGTCTAAGGATTAGAGAACAAAAATTGTGAAAAAGCATGGACAATCTCAAGGTTACAAGTCCATCTCCAGAGATCTTAATGTTCCTGTGTCCACTGTGCGCAACATTGTCAAGAAGTTTACAGCCCATGGCACTGTAGCTAATCTCCCTGGATGTGGATGAAAGAGAAAAATTGATGAAACATTGCAACAGATTGTTTGAATAGTGGATAAAAAACCTTGATCAACTTCCACACAAATTCAAGCTGACTTTCAGGCACAGGGTACAAATGTGTCAGCTCGCACTATACGTTGCCATCTGAATGAAAAGGGACGCTATGGTACGAGACCCAGGAGGACCCCACTGCTGACACAGAAACATAAAAAAGCCAGATTGGAGTTTGCCAAAACTTACCTGAGGAAGCCAACATTTTTTTGGAAGAATGTGCTGTGGACAGACGAAACAAAATTACAGCTTTTTGGTAAAGTCCATCATTGTACTGTTTTCAGAAAAACAAATGAGGCTTTTAAAGAAAAGAATACAGTCCCTACAGTCAAACATGGTGGAGGTTCACTGACTACCAAAGAATTCTGTGGTGCAATGTAGGGCCTAATGTCAGAAAGTTGGGTCTCCGTCAGAGATCATGGGTCTTACAGCTGGACAATGACCCAAAGCACACATCAAAAAGCACCCAGAAATGGTTTTAGACAAAGCGCTGGAGAGTACTGAATTGGCCAACAATGAGTCAAGATCTAAATCCCATAGAGCACCTGTGGAGAGATCTCAAAACAGCAGTTGGGAAAAGGAACCCTTCCAATCTGAGAGACCTGGAGCAGTTGGCAAAAGAAGAGTGGTTTAAAATTCCAGTAGAGAGGTGTAAGAAACTCATTGATGGTTACAGGAAGCAACTGATTTCAGTTATTTTTTCCAAGAGGTGTGCTACCAAAAATTTAATTGAGGGTGCCAATAATTTTGTCAGGTCAGTTAAATTACAAATTACAGGAGCATCACAATTATTTCTTACCATTTTGAGAAGGGGCAAATCATTTTGTCCAGTCCATTTTTGGAGTTTTGCGTAGAATGTGTCAGATTTGGCTTTTTTTTCTCTCCACTTTTTTGTGTCATACCAATACAAACAAAATAAATAAACATGAGAATGCCTAAACATTTGTAATTGCAACAATTTTCTGGGCAAAGTGGTGCATTATCTGACAGAAATGTATGGGTGCCAATATTTTTGGCTATGACTGTACTCACAAACACACACATACCGCAGCCACGACCACTTCTTTCTCTCTCAATCTGACTGGTGGTGATTTCTATTTCCTCCTCTTTTCTGACCACTGCTGCGGGGAGGCTGTGCTTAGCTGCATCATGGGTAACCAGCCAGGAGGGATGCGCAAAGCACAGCATTATGTAGGAGTCGTCAGCTTCAAACGCTGACACACAAATGCAATCCCAGACTGTCTGGGTCATTCCAGATAGGTGGCAACCCTAAGTGGGAAGGAAAATAAAACAAACTTTGAAATGTGTCAGAAAAAAATCTACTATTCACATGAAATTCAAACCAAGGGCCCTATTATCTAAACGTTGCCAGTGCCTCATGAAATTATTTTAAAAATGGGCAGTTCCTGCGAGTGGTAAGATGCCTTTTATAGAAAGTAATTGAGCTTGCTAGAAAGGGAAACTTAGCTGGGTAGAGGGAAGTTAGCAGTGAGCAGGGGTGCACAATTTAAAAATATAATACTGCATAAAAAAAATCACATTACGCAGCTTTCTGTGTATAGCATCGTATAATCACCTCTATTTTTGTATGTATGTGTTTTTCTATTAAGATATTAAGTATTTTGCATATTTTGTCACAACTTCTCTGAGACACAATTGCACATACGCCCATGAAAATGCTCATGTTCAGTCCAGTTTACAATAAAACAACAATTTTGTATTTTGTACTTATAAGTAGGAATTTCTACTTTTTGCACATCTTGTGCACTTAAAGTACGATTTATGCTGTGCTTATTTAATACAATGCATTCCTGTGTAATTTACACACAAATTTAACTTTTATGATAAAATACAATTTTTGGTAAACAATTTTGTTATGATTTTTGATGCATCTTAAAGCCAGTCTCATTTTTAAACAATGCAAGCTTTTCTGAATAGGCTGGTTTTATATAAACTTGAAGCAGAAAAATGTAAAAATGTTCTGCTTTTTCCAACCTACTTAAAAAAAAAAAAAAAAAGCTCCAAATTTGGCGATTCGTGAATAGACTACGGCCTCCATTACATATGCAGCATCGCCCGCAAATGCCGGCGACACCGGTTTTTGCACGTTTTTGGTATCCTATATACAGCGCCGCATATAAATGTGGCACGTATAGTTCACCTGTCGCCCACAATTTTTACTCCCATAAGCTAACATGGGACAGCATCGTAAATCGGTATCCAATAGCCAGCGCAAGGCCTTACGTGGCGAAAATGGAGAAATCTTACTCCATTTTTACCTCGCCATAAAAGGCAGCCGTAGCAGGCCTTTCGCTGAGTATGGGAGCACCGTAACTCCTGAAAATGCCTTGAAAAATAAACTAACACCTAACGCATGCGCAATGTCTATCTACCTGTCAACCGCAATCCCCCAACGCAATAACTAATAAAGTCTATTAACCCCTAAACTGCCATAGCCCACAGCGCAATAAACCTATTCTAGTATTAACCCCTAAACCGCCATAGCCCACATAGCCTATTAAATCTATTATTTATTTATTTATTTATTTATAAAATATTTTACCAGGAAGGATACATTGAGATTTCCCTCGTTTTCAAGTATGTCCTGGGTTTTCAAGTATGTCCTGGGTTTTCAAGTATGTCCCCTAATCTGCCGCCGCCCACGTCGACGCCACTATAATAAAGTTATTAACCCCTAAACCTAAGTCTAACCCTAACACCCCCTAACTTAAATATTATTTAACCCCTTAATGACCGGACCATTTTTCAATTTTCTTACCCTTAATGACAATGGCTATTTTTACATTTCTGCGGTGTTTGTGTTTAGCTGTAATTTTCCTCTTACTCATTTACTGTACCCACACATATTATATACCGTTTTTCTCGCCATTAAATGGACTTTCTAAAGATACCATTATTTTCATCATATCTTATAATTTACTATAAAAAAAATATAAAATATGAGGAAAAAATTGAAAAAAACACACTTTTTCTAACTTTGACCCCCAAAATCTGTTACACATCTACAATCACCAAAAAACACCCATGCTAAATAGTTTCTAAATTTTGTCCTGAGTTTAGAAATACCCAATGTTTACATGTTCTTTACTTTTTTTGCAAGTTATAGGGCCATAAATACAAGTAGCACTTTGCTATTTCCAAACAACTTTTTTTCAAAATTAGCGCTAGTTACATTGGAACCCTGATATCTGTCAGGAATACCTGAATATCCCTTGACATGTATATATTTTTTTTTAGAAGACAACCCAAAGTATTGATCTAGGCCCATTTTGGTATATTTCATGCCACCATTTCACCGCCAAATGTCATCAAATAAAAAAATAAGTTCACTTTTTCACAAATTTTGTCACAAACTTTAGGTTTCCCACTGAAATTATTTACAAACAGCTTGTGCAATTAAGGCACAAATGGTTGTAAATGCTTCTTTGGGATCCCCTTTGTTCAGAAATAGCAGACTTATATGGCTTTGGCATTGCTTTTTGGTAATTAGAAGGCCACTAAATGCTGCTGCGCACCACACGTAAATTATGCCCAGCAGTGAAGGGGTTAATTAGGTAGGTTGTAGGGAGCTTGCAGGGTTAATTTTAGCTTTAGGGTAGAGATCAGCCTCCCACCTGACACATCCCACCCCCTGATCCCTCCCAAACAGTTCTCTTCCCTCCCCCACCCCACAATTGTCCCCGCCATCTTAAGTACTGGCAGAAAGTCTGCCAGTACTAAATAAAAGGAGTTTTTCTTTTTTTTAATAAAAAAAATTAAAATGTTTTAGCTGTGATGGACTCCTGCCTTAGCCCCAACCTCCATGATCCCCCCCCCCAGCTCTCTAACCCTCTCCCCTACCTAATTGCCGCCATCTTGGGTACTGGCAGCTGTCTGCCAGTACCCAATTTGCCCCCAAAACAAGTGTTTTTTTTTGCAATTTATTGCCAGTTTACATTTTTCTGTAGTGTAGCAGCCCCCCACAATACCCCAACCCCCTCCCCCTCCCAGATCCTTATATATTTATTTATATTTTACTTTTATCCCCCCTTCCTTTCTCATTGGTGGCAGTGGGCATGTAATCGGGCGCGCACGCGCGCCCCCGCGCGCCCCCCCCCGCGCGCCCCCCGCACGCTCCCGGCACCCGGCGTGCACATAGCACTTACAGGAACCGGATGCCGGGTAGCGATGGGCCGCCCACCCGCCTCCCTGATGTGCTCCTACCCACCAACGAACCGGCACCATCGCTACCGGTGCAGAGAGGGCCACAGAGTGGCTCTCTCTGCATCGGAGTCTTCTAAATGGTATTGCAGGATGCCTCCATATGGAGGCATCACTGCAATACCCTGAGAGCTGCTGGAAGCGATTGCGATCGCTTCCAGCACTCTCTTAGACAAGTGACGTACCAGGTACGTCCATTGTCACTAACTGCAAGTTTTTGCAGGACGTACCTGGTACGTCACTTGTCATTAAGGGGTTAAATAAATCTATTATTAACTAAAGTATTCCTATTTAAAACTAAATACTTACCTATAAAATAAACCCTAAGATAGCTACAATATAATTAATAATTACATTGTAGCTATTTTATTTTTATTTTACAGGCAACTTTGTATTTATTTTAATTAGGTACAATAGCTATTAAATAGTTAATAACTATTTAATAGCTACCTAGTTAAAATAATTACAAATTTACCTGTAAAATAAAACCTAACCTAAGTTACAATTACACCTAACACTGAACTATCATTAAATTAATTAAATAAATTAACTACAATTACCTAAAATTAAATACAATTAAATAAAATAAACTATAGTACAAAAAAAACAAACACTAAATTACAGAAAATAAAAAAAATTACAATTAGTTTAAACTAATTACACCTAATCTAAGCCCCCTAATAAAATAAAAAAGCCCCCCAAAATAATAAAATTCCCTACCCTATACTAAATTACAAATAGCCCTTAAAAGGTCTTTTACCTGTAAAGAAAAATACAATACCCCCCAACATTAAAACCCACCACCCACACACCCAACCTTACTCTAAAACCCACCAAATCCCCCCTTAAAAAAAACCTAACATTACCCCCTTGAAGATCACCCTACCTTGAGCCATCTTCACCCAGCCGGGCAGAAGTCTTCATCCGATCCGGGCACAAGTGGTCCTCCAGCTGGGCAGAAGTCTTCATCCGATCCGGGCAGAACAGGTCCTCCATCCGGGCAGAAGTCTTCATCCAAGCGACATCTTCTATCTTCTTCCATCCGACGAGGAGCGGCTCCATCTTGAAGACATCGGACGCGGAGCATCCTTCCTGGCCGACGGACTAACGACGAATGAAGGTTCCTTTAAATGACGTCATCCAAGATGGCGTCCCTTGAATTCCGATTGGCTGATAGAATTCTATCAGCCAATCGGAATTAAGGTAGGAAAAATCCTATTGGCTGAGGCAATCAGCCAATCGGATTGAAGTTCAATCCTATTGGCTGATCCAATCAGCCAATAGGATTGAGCTCGCATTCTATTGGCTGATTGGAACAGCCAATAGAATGCAAGCTCATATTGGCTTATTTCTGGACATCACTAGTTTATCAGACTTACAGCACTTTATGAACTGCCGGCGGGGTATATGTAATATCCCGATGTGCGAGGTGAAATTACGGGCGGCGCAGGTTCCCATGCTTGTGCCGAAACCTGCACCGTATATGTGATTGCACCCTACATAAGCAAAGTTTTGTTATTTTATTTTACTGTGACACTCTCAGAAGACATATGAGCATATCCTCTGCAGAAATTGATTTTAAGATGTGGACATGCATTTTTTATATCACCTATAACCAGTGGCTTATTTAGATTTTGTGCTTTCCTAGGCACTGGGATATAATCTGCCCCTTTAACCACCCAAACCCAAAAAATGTTTGCTTTTTATATTTCCAACAATTAGAGAACAGGACATGGGCATCCACAGATTTTTGTTTGGGGGGTGGAAACATTAACAATATACACTGTAAATAATAACTTCTTTATAGGCAAATGCTAATATATTATCATAAGAAAATATTTCACATAATTCACAGATAAGATAATGAACCGTTAAGGTCACTTTATATATATTTTTTTCTCTCATATTATCACTAGGTGTTTAACAATAAGAAGGTGTTTAAAGAATTATAAATGTTCAGAATCACAAGGTTTTTTTGTATAAGAAATGCATAGTTATGATTATGACACAAAATCACTGTTTATTTATTGTCTCTCTTTTGTTGAAAGAAGATGCACTATTACAATTGTAATTATTTACACCTGTAGTTTGTCACATGTACTGCCTATAAAAGGTGGAGTTGGATTATGTACTAATCACTTGGCTTGAGAAAGGGCAGAAGCCCGAAACGTCGCCTGTATTTCACTGCTTGGAATAAAAATGTTATAAATCCAACTTGGTGTGCTGCAGCCATTTCTATTTTGCAAATTAATACCTGTCAAGGTGAGACAGAGGCTGCTTGCACCCTTACCTAGAAGTGAATTGGTGCTGGACTTTAACTTGTTTGTGTAATTAATTCACCAGTCAAAAAAAAAAGAAAGAGGTGAATTGGGAATTACATTCCTCTACTCTTGCTGAATATTACAAGTTGCGCCGAATCCCGAGAGGCCTGAGAGTGTCATTAAGACCGACACTTTTTATGGAAGACAAAGAATACTGTTCAACCTTTGAAAAGATCCTTAACAAGTGTTCCTTTGATCTTATGATCCTGACGATACAACGTATACAAAAAGAGATACAAACGAACCAACAAAAGATACAAGCATTGGAGGTCAGTTTACAAGAAAAATTATCCATCACTGATTTCAATACCTTAAAAGCTGACTTGGATACAAAATTGGATGAATTTCGAAAAAGCAATGAAGAAAAGAAAAGAATCAAATTTTCCAGAGATGCGGATGATTACCTGTATGGTCACGTGTACAGATGGGAGTCCCGTGAGACGCGAATGCCCAGAGGTGACGTCAGACGCCAGAGTCGTCGAGGAAGAGAACGCCATACACGATCTGAGGCTAGCGACTCATCACGAAGCAACTCAGTGGGGACTATCTCCCAGTTCCAGTCTCCCTCTCCTTCTTCTTTTTCCCAACAGGTACCGGGCCAAGACGGAGGCGGAGGGGCGGCCGAAAATATCAGAGGCAACGCAAGTCGGCCACCAAGAGGACGTTGGGTGAAACGGTAAATGATCTAGTGATTAACATATCACAGGTACCGTTCACCGAAGGGGAATTGAACTTACTTAATAAGGGTTTGGGCTTTTGCCCTAGTAATACCATTAATTGTATGGACTTGGACATTGAGCTATATAGATTCTTTAGACAATTGCATCTTAAAGCTCACTTTTCTAAAATGCCGTATAATGCTGTAAATCTAAATACTGTTAATGATGATTGTTTAAAATTTTCAGATTTTGATTTAATTGCTAAGTCTAGCTTTATTCCGCCTACAAATTACCATCCTATAGAAAAGTATATCACATTGGTAAGTAAGGATATAGAAAGACTTAAACATGAGGTTACATAAGGGGATACAAATTAAGTACAATTTAACAGTTGAGGAGAAACAATCCCTTAATAAAATTATAAATAACCCTGATATAATTATTAAAAAAGCGGATAAGGGCGGGGCAATTATAATCATGGATAAAATAAAATACATAGAAGAAATAAACAATCAATTAAGGGACACAGAGGTATATGAAAAGCTGGACAATAACCCATTAAAAACAATACATAATGAATTGAAAGTTATTGTCCAAAATGCCCTTGATAAAGGTATTATTGACCAGAAATTAAGTCAATATTTGCTAAAGAAAGAATGTATCACTCCCCTGATATATATACTTCCTAAAATTCACAAGTCCCTCATCAATCCACCGGGACGCCCTATTGTGGCAAGTGTGGATTCAGTTTTATCAAATATAGCCACTTTTCTTGATAAAATACTCAAACCAATAGTGTCCAAACTATCATCGTATTTGGAGGATTCTACTGAATTCCTCAATAGGCTTAATGAGATTAAATTAAATGGTCAACAAAATTCGATCCTAGTTACCTTAGATGTTAAAAATCTATACACCAGTATTCCCCACGTAGGGGGTGTACAATCAGTGAAACAATACTTGGTTAAGGAACAAATATATACAGGTTCACAAATTAATTTTATAATTGATTTATTGGCATTTGTATTGAACAATAATTATTTTCTGTTTGGTGACATGTACTACAGGCAAAAGAGAGGCACCGCTATGGGTGCTAATATGGCGCCACCATACGCAGGCATATACATGGGTACATTTGAAGATGATTTCATCTATCCTAATGAATTGTTTAAACAGCATGCATGCGTATGGTGGCGCTATATAGATGATGTCTTTATGATATGGTTGGGCAATGAGGATACCCTTGATGTTTTCCTCAAACAAATTAATTCTAATCCGGCTAATATTGAATTCACAATGCAGCATGATAGAAAGTGTATTGATTTTCTGGATGTGACTGTATCAATAGAAGAGAACAAGTTTAAAACTGATCTTTTTGTTAAAAAAACGGACAAAAATACGTTTCTATCGTATACAAGTTGCCATCCAGAAAACACAATTAAATCTCTACCGAAGTCACAATACATTCGTGTCAAACGAATAGTGAGCGATGAGGATGTATGTAATAGAAGGTTGCTTGAAATGGGACAAAAATTTAAACAAAGGGGTTACCCGACAAAAATATTGGAAGATGAATTAAAAAAAGTCAATCAAATCCCTCGTAATCAACTTTTACAAAAAACATTGAAAACACACAGATGGATAGAATTCCATTTGTGAGTACATACAATGTTAATAGTAAGCAGATATCTGGTATAGTCAAAAAACATTGGCATATTTTAAAAAATAACTATCAGGATATAAAAGAATTTCAATCTTTCCCATTGCTGTCATATAAAAGACCTAAAAATTTAAAGGACTATTTAATTAAAACTGACATAGGCAGCAGTAAGACAAGGATGTCATTTTCAAAAAAGAAAGGTACTTTTCCCTGTTATAATTGTTCACATTGTAGTTGTGTGATTAAAGGCAGTGAGGTGGTCCACCCACATACGGGTAAAAAATATAGGATTAATGGTTTGTTTACCTGTCAAACAGATCATGTCATATATTCTCTAAAATGTCCCTGTGGATTAATATATGTAGGGGAAACTACTCAAAAAATGAAAGATAGACTCACACAACATAAATATACTATACGTAAAGCCATCTCAGATTTGCCTGTATCTGCACATTTTAAAGAAAAAAACCATAATGTTAACCAGTTAAGGTTTCAAATCCTAGAACATGTTCCGATACAGAGAAGGGGCCAGGATAGGGTTAAAAAATTACAACAGAGAGAGGTTATTTGGATTAATAGACTAGAAAGTATGCACCCTAAAGGTTTAAATAAAGATTATAACCTGTTTTTGTTCCTATAATGGGTTAATTGTGATAATTTATTGTAAACTTTTTCTCCATGATTTAGATCAAGATTCACATAAAGAAAAAAGAACAACTTGAAAAAGAAATGTGCTGAATAACATAATATAAAAAGAGGTTGTTTGGAAAGATTATAAGATTTTCCTTTAGAACGCTGTCTTTATGGTTTCCATATAGTTAATAACATTTGAGTGTGTGCATTCCCCTGTTAACATCCATCAGAGAAATAATATATCTTGCAAGATTAGAATTTAGTTGTTAGTTTGATTACTGTTTTAATAAAATAAAGGTTTTTCAAATATCATTAATAGATGGTAATGAAATTCACTAACAAGAAAATATTTCACATAATTCACAGATAAGATAATGAACCGTTAAGGTCACTTTATATATATTTTTTTCTCTCATATTATCACTAGGTGTTTAACAATAAGAAGGTGTTTAAAGAATTATAAATGTTCAGAATCACAAGGTTTTTTTGTATAAGAAATGCATAGTTATGATTATGACACAAAATCACTGTTTATTTATTGTCTCTCTTTTGTTGAAAGAAGATGCACTATTACAATTGTAATTATTTACACCTGTAGTTTGTCACATGTACTGCCTATAAAAGGTGGAGTTGGATTATGTACTAATCACTTGGCTTGAGAAAGGGCAGAAGCCCGAAACGTCGCCTGTATTTCACTGCTTGGAATAAAAATGTTATAAATCCAACTTGGTGTGCTGCAGCCATTTCTATTTTGCAAATTAATACCTGTCAAGGTGAGACAGAGGCTGCTTGCACCCTTACCTAGAAGTGAATTGGTGCTGGACTTTAACTTGTTTGTGTAATTAATTCACCAGTCAAAAAAAAAAGAAAGAGGTGAATTGGGAATTACATTCCTCTACTCTTGCTGAATATTACAAGTTGCGCCGAATCCCGAGAGGCCTGAGAGTGTCATTAAGACCGACACTTTTTATGGAAGACAAAGAATACTGTTCAACCTTTGAAAAGATCCTTAACAAGTGTTCCTTTGATCTTATGATCCTGACGATACAACGTATACAAAAAGAGATACAAACGAACCAACAAAAGATACAAGCATTGGAGGTCAGTTTACAAGAAAAATTATCCATCACTGATTTCAATACCTTAAAAGCTGACTTGGATACAAAATTGGATGAATTTCGAAAAAGCAATGAAGAAAAGAAAAGAATCAAATTTTCCAGAGATGCGGATGATTACCTGTATGGTCACGTGTACAGATGGGAGTCCCGTGAGACGCGAATGCCCAGAGGTGACGTCAGACGCCAGAGTCGTCGAGGAAGAGAACGCCATACACGATCTGAGGCTAGCGACTCATCACGAAGCAACTCAGTGGGGACTATCTCCCAGTTCCAGTCTCCCTCTCCTTCTTCTTTTTCCCAACAGGTACCGGGCCAAGACGGAGGCGGAGGGGCGGCCGAAAATATCAGAGGCAACGCAAGTCGGCCACCAAGAGGACGTTGGGTGAAACGGTAAATGATCTAGTGATTAACATATCACAGGTACCGTTCACCGAAGGGGAATTGAACTTACTTAATAAGGGTTTGGGCTTTTGCCCTAGTAATACCATTAATTGTATGGACTTGGACATTGAGCTATATAGATTCTTTAGACAATTGCGTCTTAAAGCTCACTTTTCTAAAATGCCGTATAATGCTGTAAATCTAAATACTGTTAATGATGATTGTTTAAAATTTTCAGATTTTGATTTAATTGCTAAGTCTAGCTTTATTCCGCCTACAAATTACCATCCTATAGAAAAGTATATCACATTGGTAAGTAAGGATATAGAAAGACTTAAACATGAGGTTACATAAGGGGATACAAATTAAGTACAATTTAACAGTTGAGGAGAAACAATCCCTTAATAAAATTATAAATAACCCTGATATAATTATTAAAAAAGCGGATAAGGGCGGGGCAATTATAATCATGGATAAAATAAAATACATAGAAGAAATAAACAATCAATTAAGGGACACAGAGGTATATGAAAAGCTGGACAATAACCCATTAAAAACAATACAAAATGAATTGAAAGTTATTGTCCAAAATGCCCTTGATAAAGGTATTATTGACCAGAAATTAAGTCAATATTTGCTAAAGAAAGAATGTATCACTCCCCTGATATATATACTTCCTAAAATTCACAAGTCCCTCATCAATCCACCGGGACGCCCTATTGTGGCAAGTGTGGATTCAGTTTTATCAAATATAGCCACTTTTCTTGATAAAATACTCAAACCAATAGTGTCCAAACTATCATCGTATTTGGAGGATTCTACTGAATTCCTCAATAGGCTTAATGAGATTAAATTAAATGGTCAACAAAATTCGATCCTAGTTACCTTAGATGTTAAAAATCTATACACCAGTATTCCCCACGTAGGGGGTGTACAATCAGTGAAACAATACTTGGTTAAGGAACAAATATATACAGGTTCACAAATTAATTTTATAATTGATTTATTGGCATTTGTATTGAACAATAATTATTTTCTGTTTGGTGACATGTACTACAGGCAAAAGAGAGGCACCGCTATGGGTGCTAATATGGCGCCACCATACGCAGGCATATACATGGGTACATTTGAAGATGATTTCATCTATCCTAATGAATTGTTTAAACAGCATGCATGCGTATGGTGGCGCTATATAGATGATGTCTTTATGTTATGGTTGGGCAATGAGGATACCCTTGATGTTTTCCTCAAACAAATTAATTCTAATCCGGCTAATATTGAATTCACAATGCAGCATGATAGAAAGTGTATTGATTTTCTGGATGTGACTGTATCAATAGAAGAGAACAAGTTTAAAACTGATCTTTTTGTTAAAAAAACGGACAAAAATACGTTTCTATCGTATACAAGTTGCCATCCAGAAAACACAATTAAATCTCTACCGAAGTCACAATACATTCGTGTCAAATGAATAGTGAGCGATGAGGATGTATGTAATAGAAGGTTGCTTGAAATGGGACAAAAATTTAAACAAAGGGGTTACCCGACAAAAATATTGGAAGATGAATTAAAAAAAGTCAATCAAATCCCTCGTAATCAACTTTTACAAAAAACATTGAAAACACACAGATGGATAGAATTCCATTTGTGAGTACATACAATGTTAATAGTAAGCAGATATCTGGTATAGTCAAAAAACATTGGCATATTTTAAAAAATAAAAGAATTTCAATCTTTCCCATTGCTGTCATATAAAAGACCTAAAAATTTAAAGGACTATTTAATTAAAACTGACATAGGCAGCAGTAAGACAAGGATGTCATTTTCAAAAAAGAAAGGTACTTTTCCCTGTTATAATTGTTCACATTGTAGTTGTGTGATTAAAGGCAGTGAGGTGGTCCACCCACATACGGGTAAAAAATATAGGATTAATGGTTTGTTTACCTGTCAAACAGATCATGTCATATATTCTCTAAAATGTCCCTGTGGATTAATATATGTAGGGGAAACTACTCAAAAAATGAAAGACAGACTCACACAACATAAATATACTATACGTAAAGCCATCTCAGATTTGCCTGTATCTGCACATTTTAAAGAAAAAAACCATAATGTTAACCAGTTAAGGTTTCAAATCCTAGAACATGTTCCGATACAGAGAAGGGGCCAGGATAGGGTTAAAAAATTACAACAGAGAGAGGTTATTTGGATTAATAGACTAGAAAGTATGCACCCTAAAGGTTTAAATAAAGATTATAACCTGTTTTTGTTCCTATAATGGGTTAATTGTGATAATTTATTGTAAACTTTTTCTCCATGATTTAGATCAAGATTCACATAAAGAAAAAAGAACAACTTGAAAAAGAAATGTGCTGAATAACATAATATAAAAAGAGGTTGTTTGGAAAGATTATAAGATTTTCCTTTAGAACGCTGTCTTTATGGTTTCCATATAGTTAATAACATTTGAGTGTGTGCATTCCCCTGTTAACATCCATCAGAGAAATAATATATCTTGCAAGATTAGAATTTAGTTGTTAGTTTGATTACTGTTTTTAATAAAATAAAGGTTTTTCAAATATCATTAATAGATGGTAATGAAATTCACTAACAAGAAAATATTTCACATAATTCACAGATAAGATAATGAACCGTTAAGGTCACTTTATATATATTTTTTTCTCTCATATTATCACTAGGTGTTTAACAATAAGAAGGTGTTTAAAGAATTATAAATGTTCAGAATCACAAGGTTTTTTTGTATAAGAAATGCATAGTTATGATTATGACACAAAATCACTGTTTATTTATTGTCTCTCTTTTGTTGAAAGAAGATGCACTATTACAATTATAATTATTTACACCTGTAGTTTGTCACATGTACTGCCTATAAAAGGTGGAGTTGGATTATGTACTAATCACTTGGCTTGAGAAAGGGCAGAAGCCCGAAACGTCGCCTGTATTTCACTGCTTGGAATAAAAATGTTATAAATCCAACTTGGTGTGCTGCAGCCATTTCTATTTTGCAAATTAATACCTGTCAAGGTCAGACAGAGGTTGCTTGCACCCTTACCTAGAAGTGAATTGGTGCTGGACTTTAACTTGTATATATATATATATATATATATATATATATATATATATATATATATATATATATATATATATATATATATATATATATATACAGTATATATCATTATAATGCTGATATCATTTACTGCTCGCTGGATGCTTCACAATGGGCCTCTGAATCCATTACTACT
Source organism: Bombina bombina (assembly GCF_027579735.1). Taxonomy (NCBI): domain Eukaryota; kingdom Metazoa; phylum Chordata; class Amphibia; order Anura; family Bombinatoridae; genus Bombina; species Bombina bombina. The sequence continues at coordinate 1,121,450,538 of NC_069501.1, read as the reverse complement.
CTTGGATTTGGTTTATTATTGAATTAATTACTTGTTGTTAAATTGTGATACTATTATAGATACACTTGCCTTATTAGTGCATCTATCTCCAAATATTCTGACAGTGCTACTTGTTTGAATGTTTAAGTGATTTTAATTGGGCATCTATGTTGATACTCTTTAACTTTTAGAATATATATATGTATATATATAATATATATATTTATAAAGAATGGATACAGATATTTCATTTGTAAGTGTGTGCTAATATTGTGGTATCTTTTCTTGCTGTGAGTGCAATTAATTTGAATGACCACTGTGGCACCCCCGCACTCCTCTTATTGATTTGAGTGTATGGGAATTGTTTTTGATTTGTTTAAACTAATGGAAATGGTTCTACACTTTCTTTAATAATATAAATGCTGATATCATGTACCATGTAATGTAGCCACTACACTGCTGTAGGATGCAGCATCAGCCTACATTACTGGTTTTCAAACCTGTCCCAGAGCTCCCTAACAGGCCAGATTTGGAGGATATCTGAACTGGAGCACAGGTGAAATTATCAGCTGATCCTGAACATGGTTATTTTACCTGCTCTCATCCTTAGTAATCCTGAAAACCTGGCCTGTTAGGGAGGCCTGAGAACAGGTTTGAAAACCATTGGCCTACACTCCTCAATAGCAAATTAAAGATTACGCATTATAGTTCCCACCTTAGCTAGAGCTTAGAAAGGAACACGGAAGGCAGAGATATACATCCCCAGTATACTACAGCAAAACATTTTGCAGTTGTAAGTACATTCTTGAGGCTTCATTAGCATAACTGTTTTATCAGCAGCATGTGCACAACCCTGGTGCAAGTGCATGGGTACTGATTGATAAGATTGTGCAGATATTGGCACCACATGTATAATGTGTCACTCACACTTGGCATCAGATAAAGGCTAAAATACACCTTTCTTAAAAACTTTGCTTTGTAAAATCCCATGCACAGGCTGTACTGTATATTACTGACATATATATGTCTCTTTAATTTGTCAAGAGGCAAAGCAGGACTTAAAAGACCAGTAAATACAGTAGATTTGCATAATAAACAAATACACAATGACAAGACAATGCAATAGCATTTCAAAGTTATGTCTATTTCCATGTTAATGATTGTGGTGATGAATAGGAGCGCCAAAGGCTAAAGTATTGCACAGGTTTAAAATGAGAAGTAATGCCAGATACGGACAAAAAATCTGAATTTCAATAAATATACAGTATTTGTCAATAAATCAATCAATCAACCAGTATGGGGAATAAACTAGATCAATGAATTAAATACATATAAAAAGTGGGAATTTATTAGAAGTACAATTTATGAGAATAATTAAAAACCAATGATTACGTTAAAATCAATACCATGGGGCGGAGTTTGCCACAATATGGAGAGGACGCACTTCCTCGCAGCTCCGTAACTTTTCTTCTTAAAGTTTAATTTCGAGAGATTTTGGGAGTCTATCTTTACTCAGTTCTCCTATGTGGCACTTATACCGGCTGGGGGACTAATATTGAGGACCTATTCCAATTTACCAGCCGATAATCCTAATAATAATCCTGCTCACATTTGGGCCCCTACAGTACATCTCGCACAGACGGGACATCCCGGAGACACAGGGATTGAAAGCGTGCTGCTCTCCTACTTACGGTCCTCTGTGGACTGGTTAGTTTATCTTGGAGACGGATCTCTGCCTTGTCGCATAGCCCGAGGCTCTCAACTCATCCCATCAGACGGCGAGGACGCCCACGTGGCAGGCCGCAAATAACTATTGACAGCGTAAGTTCTACTCGCACAGCTCTTGTTCTAGTGAGGCCGAGGGTCTTAGCATACGCACCTTCTCCTAACGCATAGCGTGATCTGGCAAGGTCCAGATTGGGGTGAAGTTGTAGGGCCACATGCTAACCAGTATTATCACCCAGGATTACCCCTCATAGAGAGAGTTGCAACACAGCCCAATAATATTTATTTCTATCGACACAGTACCAGGCTTAACCTCAGTCTCAAGGTAGACAGAAACACCCTGTCACATCACTACAACAACCCTTTTGGCTATATATCCTGTGTTCTATAATCTTGCCTAAAGCCTCAGACTATATTTAACCCTGCAAAGTCCTCAAATATCTCTCATAATCTAGTGGCCTATATTTCATCAGTGGTCTATGAGTCACAGGAGTTTGTCCTCAGCTTCTAACTATTTTTGACCACCAACCCCACCACCAGCACCTCTCTCCTCCCTTTCCCGCTGGCCCATTTTGCCTGCGGGTCGTATCCCTGCACCTGTCCCCACGTCACTTATAGGAAGCACCACCCCTAGGAGAGAGCTCCCTATCACTAACTATCTAACCTTCATAGTTCTGCTAGTGACTCTGGGCATCTTGGCCAGGTAAACTAAGAAAGACATTCCACCACATTCTGCGAGTAAATATCACCTCTCCCCAGGCCTGCTTTCCTAACTATACTGAGCTAACCGCTGTGGATTGTGGGTACCTAACACACTTCTCTCAACTTCTACCAGCCTAGGGGTACCACTACTCATAACCTTTATATTTCTCTGAAATCCCAAGCCTTTATTTTCCAAAATGTCCCATTCTGCCAAGAAAAAACAGAAATATCAGGAAAACCCCAAAAGGACATTAGCAGACCATTTCCATAGCAAATCGCAGGCTGGACACGAGATTCATGATGAAACCATAGAAGACTCTTATACGTCCCCTAAAAGATCTCACAAACCTGACCATCAAGCCTCAGAAAATCCCCCTCTTCTTCATAATTCTATATTAGACTCCATTAAGGCCTTGTCAGACAAAATGGACGGTCACTACACATCTCTCAGGCAAGATCTCAAAGCCTCTGTCAGCGAGCTTAAAAGAGATATCTCCTCCTTAGGAGAGCGCACGGAAACCCTGGAAAAAAAACACGAAGACCTTAATATAGATCACACAAATCTACTCTCTTACACCCAGAACCTGGCTGAGATGATAACAGAGCTAGAATCGAAATTGGCGGACCTAGAAGATAGGTCTCGCCGTAATAATCTTAGACTATGGGGTATTCCTGAAACTGTTGGTACTGCTGAGCTTCCTGATTTCATCCTAGGCCTATTTAAAGAACTGTTAGGCTCTCTACAAGAGCATGACCCGCTTATTGATAGAGCACACAGAGCCCTCCGCCCAAGGAAGCAACCTCAGAGACACCCAGGGATGTCATCATCAGACTCCATTACTACACCTTTAAAGAGAAACTCCTTAAAGCCTCTTTCCATAATAAGAATTTAAAGGACCCGTACCATAACATAACAATTTTCCCAGATCTCTCTCAACATACCCTAACCAAGAGATGCTCATTCCAGCAGTTCACCCAATGTCTACGTCAGAATAACGTAAAATACAGATGGGGTTTTCCGGTTAAAATTTTCTTCACTCATAAGGAACATTCATACGTCATCACTTCCCCAGAACAAGGGATGAAACTCCTCCAATCCTTGAATCTTTGTCATTATCCAGACAAGAACAACAGAGCTAACAAGAATTCCGATACTCTTAACGCCACTGCTTCAGAATGGCATCCTCTGTCTGGAGGGTCTGCTTCAGGCCCTAGAAGAAAAGACACCTCTCGCCCCAGAGAGGACACCTACATTCCTTCTATTGGCTCCCACTTACATCTGGAACTTTCTGATGACCTGATAGGGTCAACCTACTACCTTCTGCCTTGGTTTTTCCAGGTTGCTGGACTATATTTGGACGTTAGAGTTGACTAATTTGAAAGCTGTTATATCACCCCTGTTACCCGTCCATGACCACGTCTAGTCTTGCTCAAGTCTCAATCGCCAAAGGCGGATATAGTTTAATATTATAGTTATGACCTCAACATGGACATAGTGGATATTTGAGTTTTGATCTCCTTTAAATGTTTTTATATTGTTAAATGTTTAGTTTAATTTTTTGTTCATTTGCTCCGAATGATTTAGATCAGCTATAATGCCTTTATACTAACTTTATACTGAGTCCACACAGATAGACTCTCATATTTACCTTTAAATGCCAATTACAGATAGACATACTTATACACAATTTCAGAACAGTGAGCTTTTAGACTAGTACCTACCTAAGTTAACATATCTTACCCAGTCATACCACATAGACTAACTATGATGATCTCAAATTACAGTATACCCCATAGGAGCACCTTAGAAAGTGGTGAGACACGCAATTTTTAACGTTGACTTATATCCTCACCCATGTTAGGTCTCCTAATCTTTTTGATCCCCAAAGAAGACCCTCTAAGTTTTGAAAGCCAACCCTAAGTCGCTTGTATGTGAATATTACCTCCATCTCCTTATCCCACTCCTAATAATGCACGCATAGCTAGTTTTAAAGGGCTATAAGCAGTTTTAGTGGCTCAGGTCTGTTATTATCTGTTTTACTTACTTATGGAAAACCATACTACAGTTGTGTGTATGTTGATACTGGTTTAGGAGTGTTACCATTTTAGAGTTCTATAGGCTTTAACCAGACCTTCTCAGGTTGTTGCATCATGTCTGTCACCTAATAAATTAACTTACCCGCAGGAACTCAAGAGCTATACCCTTTTCTATATTTAACCCCATACTGTTTTATACTTTATGTGGGGGGATACTCCTGCTCCTCTCCTATTTGTCTGCAAACTAATTTAAAACTTTAGGTTTTGTGATACTTTGGTATCTTCAATAGCTCTCTTAGGTGGCTCCGCCCCTCCACTCCTCCCCTCTATACTGAGCGGCTCTCGCTCGCTGCATTCCCCATCCCCCTTGCATACTATGGCCCAAAAGTGGCCTAGACATAAGCCAATTCCCCACACCCTTACATAAGTGGATTGATGAATACCTCCTATTTTATCGTGGGGAACATTAGCCATTTGATTTAACAAAAACTGAAGTTATATTGTAGCTATTTTAAGTTTCCTTTCTACACTAAATCAAGGCATAAACGTGTGTTTTCATAAAAAAAAAATAAAAAAAAAAAAATTAATACCATAAATAATGAATAAAATTATGAACTCTAAATCAATTATAAACAATGTGGAGGTGTATATGAAACTATTTAATGAAAAATAAATATAATTCCTATGAGTAGCTCCAATCACAGTCTAAAACTCTGATTTATAATGGATGGGCTAAGACCCCATATAAAGTGTTATAAGTGTTAAACAGGTTTGCGACCAGTAAAGTGTGCAATCATAAACAATTTAGTACAAAAAATTATTTAAAAAAAAAATTATTGCAGTGCTTGAACACAAAAATCCAGTGCTTAATCACAGAAAAAAATGGAAAACACATATGATAAAGATATAAAAATGTGAAAAAGAGTATGTATAAAGAGGTTACCACAAAAAGCAATGTTAATAATGTGATACTATAAAGCATAAACCATGATAATAAAATGGAAAGGAAGTAGCTACAAAATCAATAAAGAGTGCCGGCACATCTTTAAATTAAACAGATTAAAAGTCTCTCTGCAATGACCTAAAAACATCCAGAGGCCAACAAGATATCCTAATATCAAGTGAAATAGAGGGATCCCAATGTTTGAAACAGAGTCCCAATGAATTAAACGAAGATGAAGAAGATCTTGTTCCAAAATTATCCTGTGTGGAAAGTTATCCTTAATGAAGTGATCACCTAAAATGTCAACAAAAAGAAAAGACCTATACAAAATGTGTCTGCGAGTGGGTTCTCTAATGGCTAGATTTAGAGTTTTGTCGGTAAAGACCCGCGTAGCTAACGCTGCTTTTTTCCCAACGCACCCTTCCAACAACGCTGGTATTTAGAGTTGTCTGAGGGGCTGCGTTAGGCTCAAAAAAGGGTGCGTTGAGCCTAACTTAGCTCCACTTCAACTCTCAATACCAACGTTGCTTACGGTAGCGGTAAGCTGGGAAAACGTGCTCGTGCACGATATCCCCATAGAAAACAATGGGGCTGAGCTGGCTGAAAAAAAACCTAACACCTGCAAAAAAGCAGCGTTCAGCTCCTAACGCAGCCCCATTGTTTCCTATGGGGAAACACTTTCTAAGTCTGCACCTAACACCCTAACATGAACCCTGAGTCTAAACACCCCTAACCTTACACTTATTAACCCCTAATCTGCCGTCCCCGCTATCGCTGACCCCTGCATATTATTATTAACCCCTAATCTTCCGCTCCGGACACCGCCGCAACCTACATTATCCCTATGAACCCCTAATCTGCTGCCCCTAACACCACCGACCCCTATATTATATTTATTAACCCCTAATCAGCCCCCCCCTCAGTGTCGCCGCTACCTTACCTACACTTATTAACTCCTAATCTGCCGACCGGACCTCGCCGCCACTATAATAAATGTATTAACCCCTAAACCGCCGCACTCCTGCCTCGCAAACACAAGAATAAATAGTATTAAACCCTAATCTGCCCTCCCTAACATCGCCGCCACCTACCTACAATTATTAACCCCTAATCTCCCGCCCGCATCGTCCTATTTAAAACTAAATACTTACCTATAAAATAAACCCTAATATAGCTACAATATAATTAATAATTACATTGTAGCTATTTTAGGATTTATATTTATTTTACAGGCAACTTTGTATTTATTTTAACTAGGTACAAATGCTATTAAATAGTTAATAACTATTTAATAGCTACCTAGTTAAAATAAATACAAAATTACATGTAAAATAAATCCTAACCTAAGTTACAATTAAACCTAACACTACACTATCATTAAATTAATTAAATAAATTACCTACAATTACCTACAATTAAATACAATTAAATAAACTATTCTATAATACAAAACAAACAAACACTAAATTACAAAAAATAAAAAAGAATTACAAGCAGTTTAAACTAATTACATCTAAGCCCCCTAATAAAATAAAAAAGCCCCCCAAAATAAAAAATTCCCTACCCTATTCTAAAATACAAAAGTAATCAGCTCTTTTGCCTGAAAATAAAAATACAATACCCCCCCAACATTACAACCCACCATCCACATACCCCTACTCTAACCCACCCAAACCCCCCTTAAAAAACCTATCACTAACCCCCTGAAGATCTCCCTACCTTGAGTCGTCTTCACCCAGCCGAGCCGAATTCTTCATCCAAGCGGAGCAAGAAGATGTCCTCCATCCGTTAGAAGTCTTGATCGAAGCGGCAAAGAAGAGGTCCTCCATCCGGGCGAAGACTTGATCCAAGGGCAAAGAAGAGGTCTTCCATCCGGGCGATGTCTTCTTCCAAGCGGCATCTTCCATCTTCATCCCGCCGACGCGGAACATCCTTCTTCCCCGACGGACTAACGACGAATTAAGGTTCCTTTAAGGGACGTCATCCAAGATGGCGTCCCTTCAATTCCGATTGGCTGATAGAATTCTATCAGCCAATCGGAATTAAGGTAGAAAAAATCTGATTGGCTGATGCAATCAGACAATCAGATTGAAGTTCAATCCGATTGGCTTATCCAATCAGCCAGTCGTATTGAACTTGCATTCTATTCGCTGTTCCGATCAGCCAATAGAATGCGAGTTCAATACGATTGGCTGATTGGATCAGCCAATCGGATTGAACTTCAATCTGATTGGCTTATTGCATCAGCCAATCAGATTTTTTGTACCTTAATTCCGATTGGCTGATAGAATTCTATCAGCCAATAGGAATTGAAGGGACGCCATCTTGGATGACGTCCCTTAAAAGAACCTTCATTCATCGTTAGTCCGTCGGGGAAGAAGGATGTTCCGCGTCGGTGGGATGAAGATGGATCCGGAAGAAAGAAGATAGAAGATGCCGCTTGGAAGAAGACATCGGCTGGGTGAAGACGACTCAAGGTAGGGAGATCTTCAGGGGGTTAGTGATAGGTTTTTTTAAGGGGGGTTTGGGTGGGTTAGAGTAGGGGTATGTGGGTGGTGGGTTATAATGTTGGGGGGGTATTGTATTTTTATTTTCAGGCAAAAGAGCTGATTACTTTGGGGCAAGGCCCCGCAAAAAGCCCTTTTAAGGACTGGTAAAAGAGCTGATTACTTTTGTATTTTAGAATAGGGTACATAATGTACATTTTGCATTACTGTGATAATTTTTGCATACATGACATTATTTATCTATTGGATACTGAAACCTTTACAAATATGAGAATAAAAGGATCTTAATTCAAGTATGATATATGTATCTCACTAATCAAACATAAAAAATATAGAAGATACTGTATGCACATACGAAATCAAATACATAAAATCAAGCATTACCTCTTTTTTCCTTTTGTTTCCTATGTAAATACATAATAAAATGATAGAATTTAAACATCCCGAGAAAATTATACTTCCTATAGAGTGGTATATTAAGTATAAAATAAGTGTATTTATTATTTGAAGATTGACAAATTATAAGGAGTCAAAACAAGTTGCTCCTATGAGATACACGTGAACAGGAGGCAAAGTGCCTCATTTTCTTTATAGACAGAAGACTAAGAGCAACTTATGACAAAGCGATATCTGTGGCGGGTTAATACCGCTTATTTGTTCACCTAAAATAAGAGTGAACAATAGCTATAAGGGCGGGGGGCGGAGCTATAGATTCTATTGGGGTTTACAAACTTTCCAGGCAGTTATCTTTATAGTTGAACTTTATACATATGCTTAAGTAGGAACCTGCTTGGAGACCCTGGACTTTTATGTATAATATGGATCAGATTACATTCTGGAACAATTATTCTCACAGCAGGGTATCAGGATGTATGAAATATGAGATATAAAATAAATAATATAACACATAGTAGAGAACGAGATATAGAGGGCTTCTAGAGGAACTCCTCTCCTGGGGAGATGCCATCTACCGGCAACATGGGAAAAGGGAGTAGGGGTATGACCCGCAGGCAACAAGTACCGGCGGGAAAGGGAGGAGAGGAGTCCCTTCTGTATTTTTTTTGTATAATGCCAATTCCACTGGCCCGGCCGCAACCAGCAGAACAAGCTTGGATTAGCATACAAAACCCTTCTAGGTAAACATACATTATCCATATACACTGCAACATCCTAACATGCAATTAGTATGTCTATAGTGAACTTTCTGACTTAGAATGATTTGAAAGTATATACCAGAGTTGCTACAACACCGGTATTTTCATAACAATAAGAATCAATCCATAAAAAACAATCTGAATATAAGACTAACTCAGTCTTCAATACCCCTGTACAAGTATTTATATATAGACATGAAACATTGGTCTAAGCAGCACATCCGGGTCATCAGGTACGCTGATCTCTAAACATATTGCAGCGCTATCTTGGATTATTATAGCACCTTTGACAAACTAAAGAGGTGGGAGATGGAAATAATATTACCGTGAATTGGACCAGACATGTTAATATCCCTCTATAAAAAAATTATCTCCATATTATGTATGTATGTGAGCATTGGAGCTCTCTTACTTAAGACATAGATCTGTTAACCCACCTCTAACACGCTATAGACCTGTGAAAAAGGGTTATGCGTCTGTGTCAGTGTGAACAAGCACATATCTATATACCTTATATATGGGCAATAATATAAACTGGATTTATACAACATAAGATTTAGAACCAACACTATGCTAGGCAAGCAATACAGACATAAATAGTGTATAGAGCTGTTCTGAAAGCTAAGATGTCCAAGATAGGGTCCCTAGACCCGAATCAGCTATGAGCACTAAATCTAAGTTAGGGAGGTTATAAGTGGTTCAAGTTAATATTCAACATTTCTACTGCATAGTATACACTCCAAAAGTACTGGGATACTCTACATAATAAAGCAATAGTGCTGTTTTTGAACTCAAGTAAGAACCAAAGAAACAGGAGATTGTTCCCTTGAAAACATATGTGAAAATATATGAAAATAAGTTATGGACTGGAACATAGAGAGGTGAACAACAGCTCTCAAGCATATAACATAGGTCAGTTACAAGGAGGTATAGGAAAGACTCAAGGGTTTATATAGAAGCTGTGATACACATATGTTGTAAGGAGCATTTCTCACCCCTCTTAGGTCCTATCTTAAAGTAAAATAAAGTGATGGTCTATGAGAGCAATAAACATTGTAAACATATAACCACAATGTCTACATCTCTATTAATGACAAGAGAGCAATACATATTTATAGATTGGAGAGAGATAGACCATTTTAAATTATAGCAGAATGAGATGCTCTTAAGCATTGCAGGTTAGGGGATAGTCCGGTGTGAACTGTTCATGAGTTTTGGAGTAGGCTTTGGAGTCTATTATTAACCACAACAGCTACTGCATTGGGCTTACGTAGGCATCCAGGGGTTACCGGAAAAAAAAAAAAAGAAGCCTGATATCGGAGCTGAGAGATAAGGCTTCAGCTGCGCAGCATCCAAGCTCACCCCACTCCTGTCTTTATGCAACTACTGGAGGATAGATCAGAGTCTATCTGCGGAGCGGATCTGCATGGCGCTATACTGAAGGAGCCCAGGGCAGCACACCTCCATACCGGGGTTGACTGCTCCTCAGATGGCGTGAGAACGGACTTAGGTAGGTCAGAGGGATCCAGGGCTGAACGACTGAGGTGGCTGATACTTTGAGCATCCGCAAACAGCTCCGCTGCAACCCCGGGGCTGTCTTCAAAGAGATTAAGTTCCGGTAACCAAGCTCTTACAGGATCCGACCACGGCGTTGCTGGTAAGGTTGTTAGATTACCGCCAGTGGGAGCTGGTATTATGGCTAGTGGAGGCCCAGTTTCTTGCTGTTGAGAGGTAACCGCCATGTTAGTGAGAATAGGCTGTATGAGGCTTGATTGAACGCTGAGCCCCGTCAGCTCTACCATATGGGATCGGGGACACCCTCTGTCTGAGCTGCGCATATCCCCTGGACACAGAGGTGTATCGCAACTCATCTGCGGTGTGTCTGGGACAAGTCCCTGGGTAGCGTCCAAAATCACACTCGTCGTTGGTGCATTCTGGGTTTCATTCATAGTGGCTCTGAGCTCCACTATTAGGTCCTCGTAGTGGGCGTCCATAGTGAAGATTAAATTATGCAGCATCAAGACAGCTTGCCTCTCCATAGCGTATATGTAGCTGAGTCTGAGTCTCCAAGACGAATAACAGGCCGTGACTGTCTTTTAAAATGGCGCCGTACCTCACATAGTCAGCTTAGCAGGGCAGAAAGATTCTTATGTCAAAAAGGTAGCTAAGATAAAGTTTTTAGAGTCATTGAGATATTCATCTTATTCTTCAAGGCTCAGTAAAGATTTAAGCTTGAAATAAGGCTCCTTTATGTGTTCAAAATAAGCTAATATTTAAACAAATGTTAGGAGCTCTAGAAAAATGCGTCTCTCTGCATCGGCAGTTGGCTCCGCCCCCTCATAAATAAATACTTTTATATTTCCCATTTATTTGCCTTTTAGAAATCATCAGTCAAATCATATTGCGATTGCTAATGTACTATTAGCGTATTTTATATAAAAGTTTTTAAAAAGCACTTGACGTCTGCTATATGATCTAGTATCGAGTTAGGGGAGATCTCTGAGCTGAGCCGCTAGGAGTGTTTAGCTTGCCTTATCCAGCATGTTAGTGCTGCAACTTCTGTGAGTTTCCATTTGTTATTTGGTTATATTCTCTTTTAGGTACATCTTACTGTTTCACAGGCGTCTACTGCTGTTTGTGTCACTTAGTTACAGTCACTAGACTCGACTTTTTTATTTTATTAGGGGGTTTAGATTAGGTGTAATTAGTTTAAACTGCTTGTAATTCTTTTTTATTTTTTGTAATTTAGTGGGTTTTTTTGTATTATAGAATAGTTTATTTAATTGTATTTAATTGTAGGTAATTGTAGGTAATTTATTTAATTCATTTAATAATAGTGTAGTGTTAGGTTTAATTGTAACTTAGGTTAGGATTTATTTTACATGTAATTTTGTATTTATTTTAACTAGGTAGCTATTAAATAGTTATTAACTATTTAATAGCTTTTGTACCTAGTTAAAATAAATACAAAGTTGCCTGTAAAATAAATATAAATCCTAAAATAGCTACAATGTAATTATTAATCATATTGTAGCTATATTAGGGTTTATTTTATAGGTAAGTATGTAGTTTCAAATAGGAATAATTTAGTTAATTTTAGGAATATTATTTAATTTAATATAAATTATATTTATGTTAGAGGGGTGTTAGGGTTAGGGTTAGAGTTATGTTTAGGGGTTAATAACTTTATTATAGTAGCGGCAACGGTGTGGGCGGGAGATTAGGGGTTAATAATTGTAGGTAGGTGGCGGCGATGTTAGGGAGGGCAGATTAGGGGTTAATACTATTTATTCTAGTGTTTGCAAGGTGGGAGTGCGGCGGTTTAGGGGTTAATACATTTATTATAGTGGCGGCGAGGTCCGGTCAGCAGATTAGGGGTTAATAAGTGTAGTTAGGTAGCGGCGACGTTGGGGGGGGGCAGATTAGGGGTTAATAAATATAATATAGGGGTCGGCGATGTTAGGGGCAGCAGATTAGTGGTTCATAAGTATAACGTAGGTGGCGGCGATGTCCGGTCGGCAGATTAGGGGTTAAAATTTTTTATTAAAGTGGCGGCGATGTGGGGGGGTCCTCGGTTTAGGGGTACATAGGTAGTTTATGGGTGTTAGTGTACTTTAGAGCACAATAGTTACGAGCTTTATATTCCGGCGTTAGCCCATAAAGCTCTTAACTACTGACTTTTTTAACTACTGACTCTACCGCTCACTTCTCCCAAGACTCCAAATACCAGCGTTAGGCAGATCCCATTGAAAAGATAGGATACGCAATTGGCGTAAGGGGATCTGCGGTATCCTGGAATCGCGGTAGGGAAGTGAGCATTAGACCCTTTCCTGCCTGACTCTAAATACCAGCGGGCGGCCAAAAGCAGCGTTAGGACCCCTTAACGCTGCTTTTGACGGCTAACGCCAAACTCTAAATCTAGCCGTAAGTATTTAACTCACCCAAAAACAGACGATCCTGGAAGGATGTATAGCCTCACAAATCCCTTACGGAGTAACGTCTACACATTTTGTATAGGTCTTTTCTTTTTGATGACATTTTAGATGATCACTTCATTAAGGATAACTTTCCACACAGGATAATCTTGGAACAGGATCTTCTTCATCTTCGTTTAATTCATTGGGACTCTGTTTCAAACATTGGGATTAGTGATGTCGCGAACATAAAAATTTGGGTTCGTGAACGGCTAACGCGAACTTCCCCAAAAGTTCGCGAACCGGCAAACCGGGCGAACCGCCATAGACTTCAATGGGCAGGCGAATTTTAAAACCCACAGGGACTCTTTCTGGCCACAATAGTGATGGAAAAGTTGTTTCAAGGGGACTAACACCTGGACTGTGGCATGCCGGAGGGGGATCCATGGCAAAACTCCCATGGAAAATTACATAGTTGATGCAGAGTCTGGTTTTAATCCATAAAGGGCATAAATCACCTAACATTCCTAAATTGTTTGGAATAACGTGCTTTAAAACATCAGGTATGATGTTGTATCGATCAGGTAGTGTAAGGGTTACGCCCGCTTCACAGTGCGCAGTGTAGGTGATATACCTGCCCTGACCATGCTTTGCAGACCAGGTATCAGTGGTCAGATGGACCCTTGCCCCAACACTGTGTGCCAGACATGCCATTATAGCAGACTTATATGGGTTTGGCGTTGCTTTTTAGTAATTAGAAGGCTGCTAAATGCCACTGCGCACCACACATGTTTTATGCCCAGCAGTGAAGGGGTTAATTAGGGAGCATGTAGGCAGCTTGTAGAGTTAATTTTAGCTTAAGTGTAGTGTAGTAGACAACCCAAAGTATTGATCTAGGCCCATTTTGGTATATTTCATGCCACCATTTCACCGCCAAATGCGATCAAATAAAAAAAATTGTTCACTTTTTCACAAACTTTAGGTTTCTCACAGAGATTATTTACAAACAACTTATGCAATTATGGCATAAATGGTTGTAAATGCTTCTCTGGGATCCCCTTTGTTCAGAAATAGCAGACTTATATGGCTTTGGCATTGCTTTTTGGTAATTAGAAGGCTGCTAAATGCCACTGCGCACCACACGTGTTTTATGCCCAGCAGTGAAGGGGTTAATTAGGGAGCATGTAGGCAGCTTGTAGAGTTAATTTTAGCTTAAGTGTAGTGTAGTAGACAACCCAAAGTATTGATCTAGGCCCATTTTGGTATATTTCATGCCACCATTTCACCGCCAAATGCAATCAAATTAAAAAAAAACATAAATTTTTTCGCAAGTTTAGGTTTCTCACTGAAATTATTTACAAACAGCTTGTGCAATTATGGCACAAATGGTTGTAAATGCTTCTCTGGGATCCCCTTTGTTCAGAAATAGCAGACATATATGACTTTGGCGTTGCTTTCTGGTAATTAGAAGGCCGCTAAATGCTGCTGCGCATCACACGTGTATTATGGCTAGCAGTGAAGGGGTTAATTAGGTAGTTTGTAGGGAGCTTGCAGGGTTAATTTTAGCTTTAGTGTAGAGATCAGCCTCCCACCTGACACATCAGACCCCCTGATCCCTCCCAAACAGCTCCCTTCCCTCCCCCACCCCACAATTGTCCCCGCCATCTTAAGTACTGGCATAAAGTCTGCCAGTACTAAAATAAAAGGTTTTTAAATTTTTTGTAATTTTTTTAGCATATTTACATATGCTGTGGTGTAGCATCCCCCTTAGCCCCCAACCTCCCTGATCCCCCCCAAAACAGCTCTCTAACCCTCCCCATCTGCCTTATTGGCGGCCATCTTGGGTACTGGCAGCTGTCTGCTATTATTTCACAGTCAAAAAAGTGTTGTTGTTTTTTTAAATGTACACTACTGTTACACCAGATATGAGTGGTGGCACTGGGCAAGTGGGCACAGTATACGCTGTGAGCCTGACACACACGCTTGCAGGCAGGCAACTGCAATTAGATTACACAGGAAAAAAAAAAAAAAAAGCAGACTGATGTTCTAGCCCTAAAAAGGGCTTTTTGGGGTGCTGTCCTTACAGCAGAGATCAGATGAGTCCTTCAGGACTGTAGTGGACACTGAATACACTAGCCTAGCTATCAATTTCCCTATTAAATCAGCAGCAGCTACACTGTCCCTCCTCTCACTAAGAATGCAGCTTCCAAATGAATCTAAAATGGATGCTGTCCAGGAGGTGGGAGGGTCTGGGAGGGAGGGTCTGCTGCTGATTGGCTGTAATGTGTCTTCTGACTGTGAGGTACAGGGTCAAAGTTTACTCAATGATAAAGAATAGGGGGCGGACCGAAAATCGCATATGTTCGCCGTCCGCCGGGAACTATTCGCCGGCGAACTATTCGCGACATCACTAATTGGGATCCCTCTATTTCACTTGATATTAGGATATCTTGTTGGCCCATGGATGTCTTTAGGTCATTGCAGAGAGACTTTTAATCTGTTTAATTTAAAGATGTGCAGGCACTCTTTATTGATTTTGTAGCTACTTCCTTTCCATTTTATTATCATGGTTTATGCTTTATAGTATCACATTATTAACATTGCTTTTTGTGGTAACCTCTTTATACATATTCTTTTTCACATTTTTATATCTTTATCATATTTGTTACATTTTTTCTGTGATTAAGCACTGGATTTTTGTGTTCAAGCACTCCAATTTTTGTTTTAATAATTTTTTGTACTAAATTGTTTATGATTGCACACTTTACTTGTCGCAAACCTGTTTAACACTTATAACACTTTATATGGGGTCTTAGCCCATCCATTAAAAATCAGAGTTTTAGAGTTTGTGATTGGAGCTACTCATAGGAATTATATTTATTTTTCATTAATTAGTTTCATATACACCTCCACATTGTTTCTATGTTTCTATGTTTATAATTGATTTAGAGTTCATAATTTTTATTCATTATATATGGTATTGATTTTAACTTAATCATTGGTTTTTAATTATTGTCATAAATTGTACTTCTAATAAATTTCCACTTTTTATATGTATTTGATTCATTGATCTAGTTTATTCTAGTTTATTCCCCATACTGGTTGATTAATTTATTTATTGACATATACTGTATATTTATTGAAATTCAGATTTTTTGTCCTTATCTGGCATTACTTGTCATTTTAAACCTGTGCAATACTTTAGCCTTTGGCGCTCCTATTCATCACCACAATCATTAACTTAGAATCTATTAGGGACTCTTTATAGTGAGCTTGTATTTTATCTAGGCGCTAGTTACTATATCTTTTTAAGTGTCTTACGTCTATTTCCACTCCTCCTGTATCATGTGACAGCCATCAGCCAATCACAAATGCATAGACGTATTTTCTGTGAATTCTTGCACATGCTCAGTAGGAGTGTAAATATAAAAATACTGTACACATTTTGATATTTAAAGTAAATTGGAAAGTTGTTTAAAATTGCATGTTCTATCTGAATCATGAAAGTTACATTTTGACTTGAGTGTCCCTTTAACAGAAGCTCTTGGCTATGTGGTCATGTGATGCAATTTTGCAGTTCACTTTGCATTGTCTGAAAGCCTGGCTGTCCAGTATGTGCAGTCTGTCTGTAACCTTGTCTCTGGCAAATGTGGCCGCACAGCACAGGCAATGAAATGTTGCATTGGAGGATTTATGACCTCTTAAACACAGACAGAGCTAGATTTGTCATTAGTCAATGCACACAAATGCTTATGAATGGCAATTCTCATAAGGGTGCCTTCCTGACTGGTTCAGTAATAAAACTTTACAATGCACTTGGCTTCCCAGTACAGCTGATCAGCAACTGTACAGCAGAATGTATAGGCTTTATTACAAGCAGGTAGCTGTTTGTGAGCTGTGTGTATTAAAGAGATTTTATTGCATCTAAAAGAGGACATTTTAAATGTGTGTATTTTTTTTATTTTTTTTGGAGGGGGTGGGTGTGTGCTGAGAAAAAAAAATACTTAAAGGGACATTAAACACTTTGAGATGGTAATATAAAATGATAAATTGTATACATACATATATCATTTCATTATTTATTTTGTTTCCTTTTCCTGTAATTCCACTATGAAATTGTGAGCTTTTCAGCTCCTGTGAGAAATGTAAGTGCAGAACACTGTTATATTCCACACTGCCATTGGCTGCACACTCTAGTGACTGATTTATAACTGTCCCTAATTGGCCACAGCAGAGAAGGTAACCTAAATTACAACATGGCAGCTCCCATTGTTTTATAGAAACTAAAACTTTACACTTATCTTGTCACTATTTAAACAACTAATGAAACATTAAAAAAATACATCTTCGTGTTATTCTCAGACTAATCTTTTCTTTGAATGCATCATTCTATCTAGCATTTATTTAGTGTTTAATGTCCCTTTAAGCAGAATTACAGGAGTTACTTTTATCAGCCAGTGAGCTTCTACCCCACAGAATTGAACACAAACATCTTTTTTTGTTAGTTGCAAAATCAAAATGAACAGCTTTAACTTTACTTTTTTATATAAAATAAAAAAATAATGCGCTTTTAGAAGTATGATATTAATTATTAGATTAATTTCCCTTCAACCTCTGGCATCACTATAATATCTATAAGTCTTGCTCTGACCACTTATATGTTTTTGTAATGTGTAAAATAAATGTTAGTTGTGCAGGACCAAACTGTAATGTAAGCTAAAGCGTAGGAGCCCATGTTTACATTAAAGGCCACTAAACAAGCTAGAATAGCATAATCAATAAATACATAATAAATAGACTACGCAAAACACTAAGGCCTAGATTTAGAGTTTGGCGTTAGCCGTGAAAACCAGCGTTAGAGGCTCCTAACGCTGGTTTTAGGCTACCTCCGGTATTTGGAGTATCCATACCGCAGATCCCCTTACGTAAATTGCGTATCCTATCTTTTCAATGGGATTTTTCTAACTTTGGTATTTAGAGTCGTGTCTGAAGTGAGCGTTAGACATCTAACAACAAAACTCAAGCCGCAGGAAAAAAGTCAGTAGTTAAGAGCTTTCTGGGCTAACGCCGGTTCATAAAGCTCTTAACTACTGTACTCTAACGTACACTAACACCCATAAACTACCTATGTACCCCTAAACCGAGGTCCCCCCACATCGCCGCCACTCGATTAATTTTTTTTAACCCCTAATCTGCCGACCGCCACCTACGTTATACTTATGTACCCCTAATCTGCTGCCCCTAACACCGCCGACCCCTATATTATATTTATTAACCCCTAACCTGCCCCCCACAACGTCGCAGCCAGCTACCTACAATAATTAACCCCTAATCTGCCGACCACAAAGCGCCGCCACCTACGTTATACTTATGTACCCCTAATCTGCTGCCCCTAACACCGCCGACCCCTATATTATATTTATTAACCCCTAATCTGCCCCCCACAATGTCGCCTCCACCTGCCTACACTTATTAACCCCTAATCTGCCGAGCGAACTGCACCGCTATTATTATAAAGTTATTAACCCCTAATCCGCCTCACTAACCCTATAATAAATAGTATTAACCCCTAATCTGCCCTCCCTAACATCGCCGACACCTAACTTCAATTATTAACCCCTAATCTGCTGACTGGAGCTCACCGCTATTCTAATAAATGTATTAACCCCTAAAGCTAAGTCTAACCCTAAAACTAACACCCCCCTAAGTTAAATATAATTTTAATCTAACGAAATTAATTAACTCTTATTAAATACATTATTCCTATTTAAAGCTAAATACTTACCTGTAAAATAAATCCTAATATAGCTACAATATAAATTATAATTATATTATAGCTATTTTAGGATTAATATTTATTTTACAGGTAACTTTGTATTTATTTTAACCAGGTACAATAGCTATTAAATAGTTAAGAACTATTTAATAGCTAAAATAGTTAAAATAATTACAAAATTACCTGTAAAATAAATCCTAACCTAAGTTACAATTAAACCTAACACTACACTATCAATAAATACATTAAATACAATACCTACAAATAACTACAATGAAATAAACTATCTAAAGTACAAAAAATAAAAAAGAACTAAGTTACAAAAAATAAAAAAATATTTACAAACATAAGAAAAATATTACAACAATTTTAAACTAATTACACCTACTCTAAGCCCCCTAATAAAATAACAAAGCCCCCCAAAATAAAAAAATGCCCTACCCTATTCTAAATTACTAAAGTTCAAAGCTCTTTTACCTTACCAGCCCCGAACAGGGCCCTTTGCGGGGCATGCCCCAAGAAGTTCAGCTCTTTTGCCTGGAAAAAAAAACATACAATACCCCCCCCAACATTACAACCCACCATCCACATACCCCTAATCTAACCCAAACCCCCCTTAAATAAACCTAACACTAAGCCCCTGAAGATCTTCCTACCTTATCTTCACCATACCAGGTTCGATCCAGAAGAGCTCCTCCGATGTCCTGATCCAAGCCCAAGCGGGGGGCTGAAGAGGTCCATGATCCGGCTGAAGTCTTCATCCAAGCGGGGCAGAAGAGGTCTTCCATCCGATTGAAGTCTTCATCCAAGCGGGATCTTCTATGGTCATCCATCCGGAGCGGAGCGGCAGGATCCTGAAGACCTCCGACGCGGAACATCCATCCTGGCCGACGACTGAACGACGAATGACGGTTCCTTTAAATTACGTCATCCAAGATGGCGTCCCTCGAATTCCGATTGGCTGATAGGATTCTATCAGCCAATCGGAATTAAGGTAGGAATATTCTGATTGGCTGATGGAATCAGCCAATCAGAATCAAGTTCAATCCGATTGGCTGATTCTGATTGAACTTGATTCTGATTGGCTGATGGAATCAGCCAATCAGAATATTCCTACCTTAATTCCGATTGGCTGATAGAATCCTATCAGCCAATCGGAATTCGAGGGACGCCATCTTGGATGACGTCATTTAAAGGAACCGTCATTCGTCGTTCAGTCATCGGCCAGGATGGATGTTCCGCGTCGGAGGTCTTCAGGATCCTGCCGCTCCGCTCCGGATGGATGACCATAGAAGATCCCGCTTGGATGAAGACCTCAATCGGATGGAAGACCTCTTCTGCCCCGCTTGGATGAAGACTTCTGCCGGATCATGGACCTCTTCAGCCCCCCGCTTGGGCTTGGATCAGGACATCGGAGGAGCTCTTCTGGATCGATCGGTGAACTTGGTATGGTGAAGACAAGGTAGGAAGATCTTCAGGGGCTTAGTGTTAGGTTTATTTAAGGGGGGTTTGGGTTAGATTAGGGGTATGTGGGTGGTGGGTTGTAATGTTGGGGGGGGTATTGTATGTTTTTTTTTACAGGCAAAAGAGCTGAACTTCTTGGGGCATGCCCCGCAAAGGGCCCTGTTCAGGGCTGGTAAGGTAAAAGAGCTTTGAACTTTAGTAATTTAGAATAGGGTAGGGCATTTTTTTATTTTGGGGGGCTTTGTTATTTTATTAGGGGGCTTAGAGTAGGTGTAATTAGTTTAAAATTGTTGTAATATTTTTCTTATGTTTGTAAATATTTTTTTATTTTTTGTAACTTAGTTCTTTTTTATTTTCTGTACTTTAGATAGTTTATTTCATTGTAGTTATTTGTAGGTATTGTATTTAATGTATTTATTGATAGTGTAGTGTTAGGTTTAATTGTAGATAATTATAGGTATTTTATTTAATTAATTTATTGATAGTGTAGTGTTAGGTTTAATTGTAATTTAGGTTAGGATTTATTTTACAGGTAATTTTGTAATTATTTTAACTATTTTAGCTATTAAATAGTTCTTAACTATTTAATAGCTATTGTACCTGGTTAAAATAAATACAAAGTTACCTGTAAAATAAATATTAATCCTAAAATAGCTATAATATAATTATAATTTATATTGTAGCTATATTAGGATTTATTTTACAGGTAAGTATTTAGCTTTAAATAGGAATAATTTATTTAATAAGAGTTAATTAATTTCGTTAGATTAAAATTATATTTAACTTAGGGGGGTGTTAGTGTTAGGGTTAGACTTAGCTTTAGGGGTTAATACATTTATTAGAATAGCGGTGAGCTCCAGTCAGCAGATTAGGGGTTAATAATTGAAGTTAGGTGTCGGTGATGTTAGGGAGGGCAGATTAGGGGTTAATACTATTTATTATAGGGTTAGTGAGGCGGATTAGGGGTTAATAACTTTATTATAGTAGCGCTCAGGTCCGGTCGGCAGATTAGGGGTTAATAAGTGTAGGCAGGTGGAGGCAATGTTGTGGGGGGCAGATTAGGGGTTAATAAATATAATATAGTGGTCGGCGATGTTAGGGCAGCAGATTAGGGGTACATAGGGATAATGTAAGTAGCGGCGGTTTACGGAGCGGCAGATTAGGCGTTAATAATAATATGCAGGGGTCAGCGATAGTGGGGGCGGCAGATTAGGGGTTAATAAGTGTAAGGTTAGGGGTGTTTAGACTCGGGGTACATGTTAGAGTGTTAGGTGCAGACGTAGGAAGTGTTTCCGCATAGCAAACAATGGGGCTGCGTTAAGAGCTGAACGCAGCTTTTTTGCAGGTGTTAGGTTTTTTTTCAGCTCAAACAGCCCCATTGTTTTCTATGGGGGAATCGTGCACGAGCACGTTTTTGAGGCTGGCTGCTTGCGTAAGCAACTCTGGTATCGAGAGTTGAAGCTGCGTTAAATATGCTCTACGCTCCTTTTTTGGAGCCTAACGCAGCCTTTATGTGGACTCTCAATACCAGAGTTATTTTTATGGTGCGGCCAGAAAAAAGCCGGCGTTAGCTACGCGGGTCCTTACCGACAAAACTCTAAATCTAGCCGTCAGAGTCCGATGATCTAAAAGTCACTGTGCTGGTGAAATTCTATAAGAATGCTCGCCAGTCATTCTATTTTCCTGGTGTAATTGTATATAGCCTGAAAAAAGGGTGTCTCGCTAAGGGGCGTATACTGCATTTATTTTCTTATGGGAAGGCGATGCGTATATTGCAAAAGCGCACAATGAAAATCATAACTTAAAAATCATACAAAACGAAAAATTGAACCATTCACACAAAAATACACAGGAAACAAATTGTATCGTCAAAGGGACAGTAAAGTCAAATTTAAACTTTCATGATTCGGATAGAGCATGCAATTTTAAACATCTTTCCAATTTACTTCTGTTATCAATTTAGTTTTGGTCTCTTGGTATCTTTTATTGAAAAGTAAAACTAGGCAGGCTAGTTAGAGTACTTAAGACACGTGCACACTTCTGAGCTCTTATGAGCCTACCTAGTTTAACTCTTCAATATAAGATACCAAGAGAACAAAGCAAATTTGATAACAGAAGTAAATTGGAAAGTTGTTTAACCCCTTAATGACCACAGCACTTTTCCATTTTCTGTCCGTTTGGGACCAAGGCTATTTTTACATTTCTGCGGTGTTTGTGTTTAGCTGTAATTCTCCTCTTACTCATTTACTGTACCCACACATATTATATACCGTTTTTCTCGCCATTAAGTGGACTTTCTAAAGATACCATTATTTTCATCATATCTTATAATTAACTATAAAAAAATTATATAATATGAGGAAAACATGGAAAAAAACACACTTTTTCTAACTTTGACCCCCAAAATCTGTTACACATCTACAACCACCAAAAAACACCCATGCTAAATAGTTTCTAAATTTTGTCCTGAGTTAAGAAATACCCAATGTTTACATGTTCTTTGCTTTTTTTGCAAGTTATAGGGCCATAAATACAAGTAGCACTTTGCTATTTCCAAACCCCTTTTTTTCAAAATTAGCGCTAGTTACATTGGAACACTGATATCTTTCAGGAATCCCTGAATATCCCTTGACATGTATATATTTTTTTTTAGAAGACACCCCAAAGTATTGATCTAGGCCCATTTTGGTATATTTCATGCCACCATTTCACCGCCAAATGCAATCAAATAAAAAAAATCGTTCATTTTTTCACAATTTTGTTCACAAACTTTAGGTTTCTCACTGAAATTATTTACAAACAACTTGTGCAATTATGGCATAAATGGTTGTAAATTCTTCTCTGGGATCCCCTTTGTTCAGAAATAGCAGACATGTATGGCTTTTGTTGTTGCTTTTTGGTGATTAGAAGGGCGCTAAATGCCACTGCGCACCACACGTGTATTATGCCCAGCAGTGAAGGGGTTAATTAGGGAGCATGTAGGGAGCTTCTAGGGTTAATTTTAGCTTTAGTGTAGTGTAGTAGACAACCCAAAGTATTGATCTAGGCCCATTTTGGTATATTTCATGCCACCATTTCACCGCCAGATGCGATCAAATTAAAAAAAACTTTAAATTTTTCACAATTTTAGGTTTCTTACTGAAATCATTTACAAGCAGCTTGTGCAATTATGGCACAAATGGCTGTAAATGCTTCTCTGGGATCCCCTTTGTTCAGAAATAGCAGACACACGTGTATTATGTCTAGCAGTGAAGGGGTTAATTAGGTAGCTTGTAGGGAGCTTGCAGGGTTAATTTTAGCTTTAGTATAGAGATCAGCCTCCCATCTGACACATCACACCCCCTGATCCCTCCCAAACAGCTCCCTTCCCTCTCCCACCCCACAATTGTCCCCGCCATCTTAAGTACTGGCAGAAAGTCTGCCAGTACAAAAATAAAGGGAATCTTTGTTTTTTTTTAAAAAAAATTGTATAGCATATTTACATATGCTGCTGTGTAGGATCCCCCTTAGCCCCCAACCTCCCTGATCCCCCCCAAACACCTCTCTAACCGTCCCCCTCTGCCTTTTTGGGGGCCATCTTGGGTACTGGCAGGCTGGCAGCTATCTGCCAGTACCCAGTTTGCAGAAAAAAATGTTTTTTGTTTTTTTTTCTGCAGTTTTTTTTTCTGTAGTGTAGCTTCCCTCCCACATACCAACCCAACACCCCCTGATTTAGCTTTTTTATTTTTATTTTTATTTAGATTTTATAAACCTGATTACAAATCCTATGGTGCATATTTTCTGTAGTGCAGCGTTCCCACCCACTCCCTCCCCGTGCACGCGCCCGCCCCCTCCCTATCGTGCACGTGCGCACGCCTGTGCGCGCCCCCGGTCATCGCCGCCCACGATCCCGCCCCCCTGCACATCTCCAGGGCCATCGATGGCCGCCACCCGCCTCCCGGTCCTGCTCCCACCCACCAACGAAGGAAGCCACTGATCTCCGGTGCAGAGAGGGCCACAGAGTGGCTCTCTCTGCATCGGATGGCCATACATGGTTATTGCAGGATGCCTCCATATTGAGGCATCACTGCAATAACCGGAAAGCAGCTGGAAGCGAGCAGGATCGCTTCCAGCTGCTTTTCACACCGAGGACGTGCAGGGTACGTCCTCAGGCGTTAACTGCCTTTTTTTGAGGACGTACCTTGCACGTCCTCGGTCATTAAGGGGTTAAATTGCATGCTCTATCCAAATCATAAAAGTTTAATGTTGACTTTACTGTCCCTTTAAATAGACAGTAAAGGCAAAAAATAATGTTGCCTAATTCTGCACATAGTGCAGAATTATGTAACATTATCTTAGCAACAGCTTTAAAAATCTAAAGCTTTTAGAGATTTTACCCCTCAAAGTTGCACTTATCTGGTCTCCTCTCCAGGCTCTTCTGATCATGTCTTCTTTTTTCAAAAGCGCTTCGCATTATTTTAAGCGCGCTCCCACTCACAGCGATCCGGCTCGCTGTGATTAGACAGCACACCCGTGAAGCGCTTTTGAAGAAGAAGACATGATCAAAAGAGCCTAGAGGGGAGACAAGGTAAGTTCAACTTTGAGGGGTAAAAGCTCTAAAATCTTTAGATTTTTTAAAGCTGTCGCTAAGATAATGTTACATATTTTTTTGCATTTACTGTCCCTTTAACCGACTTCAATGTCAGCTGACATTTTTAAAATTGGTTTTATCTGGCTTTGAAGTGACTTGAAACAGTGACCTCAGACAGCACTAAGGGCTATATTAGAACAACTTCAGTAGTTCAGATATTGCAACAGCACACAGGGGCCGATTATCTAAACCTCGCCAGGTCAGACGTGGTTTTTCACGTGGGTCTGCCCTGGTGGAATTATCTTAAAAAAGGGGCACTCCCTGCGAGAGATGGGATGTCTTCTTTTGAAATTAATGGAGCTCCCTGTAAAGGGAATCTTCGCTGTGTTACATGAAGCTGTGTGACATATTTTAGTATGTATATTTTCTTCTATTAGGTTATACTGGGCTAGATTACAAGTGGAGCTCTAAGTTATTGCGCACCCGCAAATGGGCAAATTTGCCTGTTAGCGTGCCCAGAATAAATAACCAGCCATTTCAAGTGGCTGGCTGTTGCTACAGTGAGCTTGCGGTAGCAATTAGCACTCAGAAAATTAACCAGAGATCAGATCTCTGGTTCATTTTCTAAAAGTGCCCCACATGCCCTCAAAATAGAGGCATTATAGTTTTTAAGTAAAAAAAAAAAAAAAGGTAGCATTTTTTGGGCTTTAAAGTTGGTGGGTGTGGGGTGTTAGAAAAAAAACAGAACTGAAAAGTGCCTTTACATTGCGGTCTATGGGAAATGTGTGTTCCCAGTAAATATATATGTATATACACATATTATTAACACATACATATATATGTATATAAGCATATACATATATATTTAAAAATGCTGCAATCACTGCGCAACCTACCCCCTTCACTGCACTTAGGATCTGTGCTGTCTCTGACGGTATCAGAACAAGGCTCCGCTGCCAGTCAGGATGCTGACTATGTAGGCACAGTCATGTTATTTTCCTATTCAGTTTAACTAAGTTCTATGAAATCTCATGAGATCACAGCAAAGGCAAAGCATTACCTCAGCACTGCTGATGCTGATTGGCTATTGTTTGTTTTGTTTTTTTCAACTTGCAGCTGGACAGCAGCTGAAGTATAACTGCTCACAGAGAAATTACTCTGGTGAGCTGAAGAAATTTTGAGGTAAAATATCTTCGTTTTTTACATAGAGGTGTTAAGGTGATATTTTCTTGTCAGCTTTTTACAGTCATGTTGCATCATTTTCAAGTGATTTAGCATATGGGTATTATGTCCCTTAAATTGTGCAATTTTGTAATATATGCATAACCTTCCCATACGAAAATGCAGCATACATATTTGCGAGGCTTTATTGAATTACACCAGGGAAATAGAAGGACTGGCAAGCATTCTTAAATAATCTTGCCAGCCCAGAGACCTTTAGACAATCAGCCCCTAACTCCCTTTCCCAATAGACTTCTATGGGGAACATTAACCCCTTAATGACCACAGCACTTTTCCATTTTCTGTCCGTTTGGGACCAAGGCTATTTTTACATTTTTGCAGTGTTTGTGTTTAGCTGTAATTTTCATCGTACTCATTTACTGTACCCACACATATTATATACCGTTTTTCTCGCCATTAAATGGACTTTCTAAAGATACCATTATTTTCATCATATCTTATAATTTACTATAAAAATTTTTATAAAATATGAGGAAAAAATTGAAAGAAACACACTTTTTCTAACTTTGACCCCCAAAATCTGTTACACATCTACAACCACCAAAAAACACCCATGCTAAATAGTTTCTAAATTTTGTCCTGAGTTTAGAAATACCCAATGTTTACATCTTCTTTGCTTTTTTTGTAAGTTATAGGGCCATAAATACAAGTAGCACTTTGCTATTTCCAAACCATTATTTTTCAAAATTAGCGCTAGTTACATTAGAACACTAATATCTTTCAGGAATCTCTGAATATCCATTGACATGTATATATTTTTTTTTAGTAGACATCCCAAAGTATTGATCTAGGCCATTTTGGTATATTTCATGCCACCATTTCACCGCCAAATGCGATTAAATACAAAAAATCGTTCACTTTTTTACAAATTTTTTCACAAACTTTTGGTTTCTCACTGAAATTATTTACAAACAGCTTGTGCAATTATGGCTTAAATGGTTGTAAATTCTTCTCTGGGATCCCCTTTGTTCAGAAATAGCAGACATATATGGCTTTGGTGTTGCTTTATAGTAATTAGAAGGCTGCTAAATGCCACTGCGCACTACACGTGTATTATGCCCAGCAGTGAAGGGGTTAATTATGGAGCATGTAGGGAGCTTCTAGGGTTAATTTTAGCTTTAGTGTAGTGTAGTAGACAACCCCAAGTATTGATCTAGGCCCATTTTGGTATATTTCATGCCACCATTTCACCGCCAAATGCGATCAAATTAAAAAAAACGTTAAATTTTTCACAATTTTAGGTTTCTCACTGAAATCATTTACAAACAGCTTGTGCAATTATGGCACAAATGGTTGTAAATGCTTCTCTGGGATCCCCTTTGTTCAGAAATAGCAGACATATATGGCTTTGGCGTTGCTTTTTGGTAATTAGAAGGCCGCCAAATGCCGCTGCATTTCACACGTGTATTATGGCTAGCAGTGAAGGGGTTAATTATGTAGCTTGTAGGGAGCTTGCAGGGTTAATTTTAGCTTTAGTGTAGAGCTCAGCCTCCCACCTGAAACATGAGACCCCCTGATCCCTCCCAAACAGCTCTCTTTCCTCCCCCACCCCCCAATTGTCCCCGCCATCTTAAGTACTGGCAGAAACTCTGCCAGTACTAAAATAAAAGCTATATTTGGGCTTTTTTTGTGTTTTTTTTTTAAGCATATTTACATATGCTGCTGTGTAGGATCCCCCCTTAGCCCCCAGCCTTACTGATCCCCCACCAAAGAGCTCTCTAACCCTCCCCCTCTGCCTTAATGGGCGCCATCTTGGGTACTGGCAGCCAGTACCCAGTTTAGTGAAAAAATGTGCCTTTTTTAAAAAAAAAAACCCTTTTCTGCAGTGTAGCTTCCCCCCCCCCAAGATCAACCCCCCACCCCTTCCACATCTCTTAGCTGTTTATTTACAGCTTTCAAAAAGTTATTTTGTTGTACTTTTTAAACTTTATTTTTCTGTAGTGTAGCGGTTCCCTCCCGCTCCCGCCCCGTGCACGCGCCCGCCCGCCACCCCCTGTGCACGCGCGCGCTCCCGTGCGCGCTCCCGCCCCTCCCGCCCCCGATCCCGCCCCCCTCCACTCCACTGGGCACATCGATGGCTGCCCACCCGCCTCCCAGACTTGCTCCCACCCACCAACGATACCGGCCACCGATGTCCGGTGCAGAGAGGGCCACAGAGTGGCTCTCTCTGCATCGGATGGCCAAGGGGGGTTATTGCAGGATGCCTCCATATCGAGGCATCACTGCAATAACCGGAAAGCAGCTGGAAGCGAGCAGGATCGCTTCCAGCTGCTTTCCAGACCAAGGACGTACGCCACACGTCCTCGGTCATTAACTGTATTTTTTTTGAGGACGTGTGGCGTACGTCCTTGGTCCTTAAGGGGTTAAAGGGACAGTCTAGTCCAAAATAAACTTTCATGATTCAGATAGGGCATGTAATTTTAAACAATTTTCCATTTTACTTTTATCACCAATTTTGCTTTGTTCTCTTGGTATTCTTAGATGAAAGCTTAACCTAGGAGGTTCATATGCTAATTTCTTAGACCTTGAAGGCCGCCTCTTAAGAATGCATTTTAACAGGTTTTTCACCACTAGAGGGTGTTAGTTCATGAATTTCATATAGATAACACTGTGCTCATGCACATGAAGTTACCTGGGAGCTATCACTGATTGGCTAAACTGCAAGTCTGTCAAAAGAACTGAATAAAGGGGCAGTTTGCAGAGGCTCAGATACAAGATAATCACAGAGGTAAAAAATATATAAATATAACTGTGTTGGTTATGCAAAACTGGGGAATGGGTAAAAAGGGATTATCTATCTTTTAAAACAATAACAATTCTGGTGTAGACTGTCCCTTTAAAGAAAACCCAAAGTTGTGCTAGACCAACTGCTCTAAAACTGAAGGTGTGTTTGGAAAACCTCAAGTGCCTATTTACTTCACTTAGAAGAAAATATTCTCTTTATTTTTAAATATATTTACTGTATATATTATTTTGTGTAAAAAAAAAAAAAAAAAAATATATATATATATATATATATATATATATATATATATATATATATATATATATATATATATATATATACAAAATAAGTGAAAGGAATCTTCTATTAAAAATCCAAAATTTAATAGTACAGCTAAAAAAGAAAAACAGCTTGGTGAGAATGGTCTAACAAGTTTCAGCTTGTGGCCTTAATCATAGACTTAATTAAAACAACAATCACATTTAAAATATATACCCTTAGCTGTATTTTCATTGGGTTATCACTAATTGCTTAATGGGAGAAATACTTAATACTTTGCTAGTCTGTATCGCTATTGTCTACAGTATTGGTGCCATATCATCTTGTATATTTTAAAGGGACAGTCTACACCAGAATTTTTATTGTTTTAAAAGATAGATAATCCCTTTATTACCTATTTCCCAGTTTTGCATAACCAACACAGTTATAATAATATACTTTTAACCTCTGTGATTATCTTGTATCTAAGCCTCTGCAAACTGCCCCTTTTTTCAGTTCTTTTGACAGACTTGCAGTCTAGCCAATCAGTGCCTGCTCCCAGATATCTTCACGTGCACAAGCACAGTGTTATCTATATGAAATATGTGAACTAACACCCTCTAGTGGTGAAAAACTGTTAAAATGCAATCTGAAAGAGGTGGGCTTCAAGGTCTAAGAAATTAGCATATGAACCTCCTAGGTTAAGCTTTCAACTAAGAATACCAAGAGAACAAAGCAAAATTGATGATAAAAGTAAATTGGAAAATTGTTTAAAATTACATGCTCTATCTGAATCATGAAAGTTTATTTTGGCCTAGACTGTCCCTTTAAGGTGTTAATTACATAGAATAATTTTATTACAATGAATCAGAACATCAACATTAATATGTTGCACCCTATTTAATAGCTCATGGACATCAACTGATATATAGACATTTATTAACTTTAAATCAAGTAGTAGAGAGCTAACCTTTTACATACTAGTATCCAAATGATAATACTATTACAGATACTTTGCTTCTATTTTGATATTTAAGTGTGCAATAAGTTTGATACATATCTCCTCATATTACTCTTAGCTTAGAGGGTAAGTAAGTACACCTTTGTTTGCAAATACTATGTTTTAAAGGCTATAGTGTGTACCTAAACTATTGCTCTCATGGATGTGTAATTGACACTAAGGTAGTCCACTATTAACTTTGATATACAGGAAACTGCTAAAGCCCTAGAATAGTTATTGATAACTGTTACTGAATACTTAACGAATATATAAAAGTTAAGTTAATGTTCAATTAAGTAAGAAAGAAATGAAAAGAAGAGAAGAAAAGAAAAGAGAAGAGTGAAGTGGGTCAGTGGAAAGACTCAGAGCCAAATAGGGTAGGGTATGAATTTGATCCTATTCCCAAAAGTTTATAATGTCATAAACGGAATTATATCCATTTGGAATTCTGGTGGCCAGGGAAAAAATCCAAAAGGCCTCCCGTTTATATAACAATTTGTTCATGTTACCTCCTCTCTTTGGTTTTCTGAGTTTTTCCACTACCGTCCATTTTATGGTCTGACTAGAGCTAGCATGTACTTCAATGAAGTGTTTAGCTAGTTCAGATTTTGCATCTGATCTCTTTATGTCTGAGAGATGTTGGCAAATCCTTTCTCTGGCTTCCCTGGAGGTGCATCCTATGTACTGTTTCCCAGAACAGGTGCACCACACCATGTAAATTACAAATTTGGATCTATAGTTTGCACAACTCTCAATCTGATATTCCTTATCTGTAGTGAATGACCTGAATTTTTCTCCTCTTTGAATAAAGCTGCAGGGAATACATGGGCAGCAGTCCAGAATAGCTGTACTCCATGGGTTGGTAACCACCACTTGTTCTGCTAGAGACATCCTTTGCAGAATTATACAGATTACTGGTTGTATGAGCACGGGCTCACTGGGGACTTTTTTAGCTTTTTATATATATATATATATATATTAGACAGAAACTGCAAGGGCATGCCTGCAACTGTTCTCTACCAAAACCTGTGTCACTAAACATAAAATAAATGGAGTTGCTTTGAGCTTTTCCTTCTTTTCGTTTTTCTTTTGACTATATATATATGTATATATATATATACTGGTGTGATTTTTTTTTTATTTATATACATATGTACATATATATATATATATATATATATATATATATATATATATATATATATATATATATACATAATGCAGATATAATGAGCATTTTTAAACAATGTCTTTTCAATTTTATATATTCTGGGACTTAGGGGAGTTAGTGAGACTATGTTCACCTCTTTTTTTAACCAATGATGCTGGCACTATAGCTTTTTTAAACCTCATATGTAGACACATACCTTTTTTAATAAATGCTTTGTTTTTACAATGTAGGCATATTGATGATAATATGGAATATAACCATATGGAATATAATACCCATTAGTGTCAGTGGTTGAAGAACAGTCAACACACGCTGCTCTAGTTTTTGCTACACGTTGCAATCCCCTCCTTCTTACAGTGCTATTTCTCAATACACGCTGCAAACAAGAACCTGACTTCTTTTAAGTGTGGACAATTGAATCTGTTAGCGGTTGTGGGGAGTGGCTTTAGTTGATGAGGTCAAAAAGTGTCCTGCCATCTTCCCCAAATCTGTCGCACTAGGCACGAGCATTGTTGGCCTAGCTCATAATATGCCTGTGAGTGTAATATCAGGAAAGTATGCGTATCTTCAGGAACAAGAAGAGCATACACACGTATCAAATAAGTATGCTTAGCTTTAGGAACAATGTAGACTTTACAATAACTCAGCCCAGAGTGATGGGCTGAGTGAGCTTTTATAGGAACTCCCACACCTGAGACCTCCAGGTGGGAGTTCTGGAATAAGGACATGGCCCCTTAAAATCTAGGCAGCGTGCGGCTGCATGAGCCTAGTGAGACTCAGCAGCTGCAGCAGGAGAGAACCCCTCCCCATGGGAAGCCGAGGTCGGGGGGACAGGTCCCCCCACACGAAGCAGTAGGAACAGTACACACGATAAACGCCTGACAGTGAGCTTCTCTAAGAATGCTCTCCAGTACTTTTGTTTCCCCGGTGGAATTCTCTAAAGCCTTAAAACAGGGTATCTCACTTAGGGGAGTATACTGCTTTTTCCCATGGGAAGGAGATGCATACATTACAAAAGTTTGCAATGAAAATCGTAACTAGAAATTATTCAAAACGAATAATTGATCCATTCAGACAAAAATACACAGCAAAAAATTGTATTGTTAAGGTGCATCAAAAATCGTAACAAAATTGTTCACCCAAAAACGTATTTTATCAAAAACTTCAATTTTGTATTTAAAGGGACATAAAACAAGTTGTGGTAGGGACAAAATATAATAATATGTACTTTAATTACTTTACCTGCAAAATTATACTGTAGTGCCTCGCCATTAACCCTTTCTTTTTAGTTTCCGAATTGTAAAGCTCTAACTCCCCCCAGACATTTCCTTCTATGGCTGTATCTATATCTATTGTTGCTTTGGTAGAATACAAAAGTGCACAGTGATTATAGCATCTACTGGAGCATGCATAGAAGCTGAGAACTCAGTTGAAATACAATGCCTGTGTCTAAACACTAATAAGTGGGAATGAGCACAGTGCTCAGACAGAATAGCTATGTAAGTATTTTTGCTTATTTTTGAAAATTATTTAAAAATACTTGCCAGCAATTTTTAAAAAAAGAATTATGCAAACTATTTTGACTTAATTAGCCCTTTTATGATATGCACAGATCTCAACATGTTTTATGGCACTTTAAATTACAAAGAAATACATTGTATTAAATATGCAGAGAATCAATCATAATTTAAGTATGCTGGATGTATTTATAAGTATAAAAAACAAAGCTTATTTTTTATTGTAAAATTGGCCAAACATGGGCGTTCCATGAGCGTGCATGAAATTGTATCTGAAATCCAAGTATAATTCTGTAAACATTTACAGATTGTGCAATGTTTTCAAAACATATTGTAAATTATCTTCAAAAGAGGTGTAGGTCGGTCTCCCGATTAGCTAGGGTGAAAGCCTGAAGATCAAAAGAACCTGAGCCATTGGATAAGGTTGGAGCGTATACGAGTTTCAGACTTTTACACCTCTTTTGAAGATAATTTACACATCAAGGGATTTGGATATATTTTTACTCACTTTTTTATTCACGCTCTGTATTTTTGGTGTACACCTTATATATTTTTTAATTTTTTGGGCATATTTTTCACTTTTGGACAATTTTATCTCCAAGGTCTCAGCAGTATTTTTCCACATGGAAGGACACATCCATTCTCACATTTATATATTTTTTTATATATTTTTTATTTTTTATTCACACGGAAGAACATATTCCTACACCTACCCATTGGAAATAAGGACATAATATATTTTGGGACAACATTTTTGCATACATAGCACACACAGATTGTTCTTTTTGTGTGTGTATACACTTATACACATTTTTTGCACAATGTAAATGTTTCTATGCTAGGACCAAATATATATAGGCCTTGTACGAATGTTTTATCAGATTTGGCCATATTGTATATTGGCCTTTTATTTGAGCGTATTAAACAATCTTTTAAATCACCTTACAGAAGCTTTTTTTAGCGCTTCTCACATAACATTTGTTAATTTCACTTTGAGATCTGGTTGGGAGATCTTGTTTTAAGGAGGAGCTTGTATGTTTTATCTTTGGCGCTGTGTATTTTTCTAAAAAGAATCTCATATTTGTGCAGATAATGTATTTGTGAGCGTGTGTAAACTAACCTATATAAAAAAATATATTAATGTATAAATGTGATTGAAATATCCTTATCAGAGATCAATTCTCTATGAGCTACCAAAATTGTTCAATTATTTTATGAGCTATCATATGCCCCTAATGACAACTATATTCTGTGTAATTAATATCATATTAAAGTGATACCTTGTATAGGTTTGATATGTTGATAAAAAAGTCAATATTTTAATAATATAGTGTACTCAGATTTAATTATAATAATAATAATGATATAAGTGCAAGTATTTTTTCAAAAACTTCAATTTTGTATTTAAAGGGACATACAACAAGTTGGGATAGAGACAAAATATAATAATATGCACTTTAATTACTTTACCTGCAAATTTATACTGCAGTGCCTTGCTATTAACCCTTCATTTTAAGTTTCCGAATTGTAAAGCTCTAACTCCCCCCCCCCACATTTCCTTCTATGGCTGTATCTATATCTATTTTTACTTTGGTAGAATTCAATAGTGCACAGTGATTATATTATCTGCTGGAGCATGCCTAGAAGCTGAGAACTCAGTTGAAATACAATGCCTGTGTCTAAACACTGATAAGGGGGGATGAGCACAGTGTTCCAGACAGAATGGCTATGTAAGTATTTTTGCTTGTTTTTGAAAATGATTTTAAAATACTTGCCAGCAATTGTTAAAACATGTTTTTGTGCAAACTATTTTTTTACTTAAAGTGTCAGTAAACCTTAAAAATAATGTTATATAATTCTGCACATAGTGCAGAATTATATAACATTATATTAGCCTTATCTGTATTAAACGTAATATTCCCTTTTAATTTTAAAAAACCCCGGCTGTTTTACAGACCCGCTCTCTGCTGAGCGGGTCTGTTTTATTCACACAGCGCATCGGGCCAGCTTTATAGTCACAGCCCGGCCCGACCGCGCCATAACACAAAGTGCTGCTCGCTCCTGCTCTGTCTGACAGCAGGAGCGAGCTGCACTTTGTGTTATGGCACGGTCGGGCCGGGCTGTGACTATACAGCTGGCCCGATGCGCTGTGTGAATAAAACAGACCCACTCAGCAGAGAGCAGAGAGCAGGTCTGTAAAACAGCCGGGTTTGTTTAAAATTAAAAGGGAATATTACGTTTAATACCGATAAGGCTAATATAATGTTATATAATTCTGCACTATGTGCAGAATTAAATAACATTATTTTTGAGGTTTACTGTCCCTTTAATTAGCCCTTTTAGGATATGCACAGATCTCAACATGTTTTATGGCACTTTACAGTACAAGGAAATAAATTGTATTACATATGCAGAGAATCAATCATAATTTAAGTATGCTGGATGTGCAAAAAACACATGAAAATCCATACTTTTATTGTAAAATTGTCCAAATATGGGCGTTCCATGGGCGTGAATGAAATTGTATCTGAAATTCAAATATAATTCTCTAAACATTTACGCCCTACAGTTCTCACTGTTTTTTTCTTGCAAATTACAATTTGGCAAGCTTTTACAAGCTTTTACTCTGAAAGGAAAACCTATGCATACGAAAATCATGTCATACTACCATAATACCAATGTTTTTCATCTATAAAAAAATGCTAAACACCAGACTGATTGAACAAAATAAATGTCTCTAACAAAATAAAATGGTCTCTTTTCGTCTTGAAACTCCATATGGGGAAACCAAAAGGAAAAGCTTATATTTTAAGTTCTCAGAAACAGAACTCTCAGCTGGTGTTCTAGAGGGGTTACACACATTCATTATTGTAACACCCAAAAAACAATCAAAGATGTCAAATGCCCCAGGATGGTCAGACAGGCTCTTATTTACCTGTCCAGTGCGCTATCCAGGTCAGATGGAAACATGCAGTAGGGAATAAAAGGTAGCTGACTGAGGTTAGTACTAATATCAGTCATATTAAGCTTTTGAGCTCACAGTTTTTATCATCTTCAAATGCTATGATCTAGAATCTCTTTGCTCTTAGCTATTTTATCAATAAGTCAATTTGTGTTCCGAGAAATCAAATATAATACAGATATCTTCTTTCAAACTTTTTCCTAAGTTTACATGTAAAAAAAGATTTTACCGAAATATGTTTAGTATTTTTTTTTTCATTTACAAAGTTTCAAAAACTCAATAAAATATAACTTTTTTGGGGGGCGGAGCTAACCGCTAGCGAGAGAGGTCGCATTCTAGAGGAGCTCCGTAGTTTAAAAGAATAAAATAGCTTTAATAACTAAATTTATAGAATAATTTTGGGCTAAGACTCCCTGATTGAGGTTGGGAACACCAGAGTAACACTGGGCTCACGGGGGCTGCCTGTTATATCGCCCTCAGCGGAACTGCAATGCAGAGAGAGTGCGGCCTACCAGCGTGGGGTTATCCAGACCCACAACATCTTCATACCTGCTCTTTGCCTATCCGGAGGGTCGGAGCTCCGGAATCGGTAACAACTGAGGATAGGTGGATTTACTAGAAGAGGAGACTCTGGATCCCTACGGCTTCCCTGGGCTCTGCATGCGACGTAGCATTCAGCTTACAAGCTCCCCGCCTGCACACGCTAATTCTAGAACTCCGTAGGGTCGGGGCTCTGCTCCGGAGTTGATGTACAGAGATTCACAGGAGATATCGGGGACAGAGAGCTGCAACTAAAGCCAGCAGATTACTCAGCGCAGTGCCCCTATGCTGACGGCCTACACGTCAATACCGGACACACGTTTTCAAAGGTCAACCAGCCTCCTGGACTCGTCTGGAACATCTGGCCTGTAGGTAAAGTGCGGGCAGGAGTGGGTTCAAGTACCTGGTGAGAGAAATTTACAGTGAAGGGGAGGCCGCCATTTTTAACCAGCAACTGCGCAGCACCTTAATTAAACACATAGCCCACAAGCA
Source organism: Bombina bombina (assembly GCF_027579735.1). Classification (NCBI taxonomy): domain Eukaryota; kingdom Metazoa; phylum Chordata; class Amphibia; order Anura; family Bombinatoridae; genus Bombina; species Bombina bombina. The sequence continues at coordinate 1,121,413,860 of NC_069501.1, read as the reverse complement.
GGCATCTGATAAAGAGCTGGGTCACACCCACCGTGAAGGCTAGTAAGCACAGACTTTCAAGGAGACAGTGGTAACAGTGCACCCTAACACTCTACTATTAACTATTTATAACATATCTTTGTTTTGCTGTAAGACTTATATACCTAGGCCTACTCCTCCCTCCCCAGCTATATCTACACCCTCTGATCCTCCTTTTAAAGTGGCAATTTCAGCCTGCATCATAGTCCACTTGAGCCCCTGGCCTCCTTCAACCTTTGCCACCAGCAAGGGGCACTTTTAATGGTCCATATTTCCTCTGGTGACCTTTCTGGGAACACCACCTATTTCTCCTTTTTGTCCGCCCTCTCCAGCTGCGATCCTTGCAGACCCTCCCATAGTACTGGGGGTACCAACTCCCACTGTCCCAGCAGGCTCCCCATGTCCACATTGAGTCACACAGGGCTTCTCATACGTGAGCCCTCTTTTGCAATATAATAAGAAGTGACTGCATACATTTCTACCCGTATTGAGACACGTAAGACTGTGTCCCCCTCACAGCGTTGCTGATAGCAGCCTCCACAAGGGCCAACCTGGACTTACTATTTACTATTTGCGTTGCACTCATTTACGTTTTATCTGTTTATAGCTGCTGCGTCTTTGGGTCAGTAGCCCAAAGTGTAGTGCTATTTTATACTTGCTTTAACATCTTATTTTTACAGGCCTCCAGGACTGATATACTTCTACAACTAGTTGGCTCTCATGTACCTTGGTTTTGCTGTGCTTAAAATTGTAACCCCTCTTGGGGTCCTGTAATAAGTGTGCCCCCTCGAGACTCACCCTTTCCGACCCAGCTAGTCTGGGTTGGTCACTTCCACTTCCCTTTACCCCTTCCTTTGGGTCATATCCCCTGCTCCCTGAGTCGAGAGGAGACCAATTGGTCCTTGATGAGTGACAAGCTTTGAGCGCTGATGGGGTCTGGGATCATACTTTCTTGAGCTACCCATTTTTGCTAGTCCCGCATCAGCTCACTCACCAAGCTCCTTTACCTAGTGTGTTACTTGTAAGGCATTAATAGACTGTTAATACGAGGGTAGTCGGCCTGGTAATGCACCGTTTAAAACTGAAACAACTCTTCTATTATAAGAGCAATAAAGCTGATACCCTCCTAGCCAATAAATTAAGACATAGAACAAGCACCACTAGAATCCATCACATACAATCTGGGAACCAGACTTACCAACTACCATCGCAAATAGGCACGTGTTTTGCTAAATTTTATTCGGGTTTATATAATATAGAAGAGTCAGCAGATCACGCATCAGCCACTCTCTCAGACATCAGAGCGTTTTTGGAAATATTAAAGCTTCCAACTCTCCTGGACAAACACTGTAAATACCTCACAACTCCCTTTACTGTTAGGAAAATTAAAGGTGTCATCAAAAATATGAAAGCGTTCAAAGCTCCAGGCCCAGACGGGTTTCAGATGTTTTTTTATAAAACATATCTTAATGAACTCTCGCCTTTACTCCATCGGTTCTTTATTCTTGCTAAAGAGGAAGGCAAGTTCTCTAGTGAGTTCCTGGAAGCCACGATTATTACCATCCCCAAACCCCTGAAAGACCCATCTCTTTGCTCCAGTTATAGGCTAATTTCCTTGATTAACTTAGATGTAAAAATCTACGCTAAATTACTAGCCAACCATATCTCTCTCTTGCTTCCCTATCTTATTGATCTAGACCAAGTAGGGTTTATACCCAACCGAGAAGGTCCCGATAATACTAGGCGATTACTTAATATCTTTACTGAATCTACCAGATTGAACAGGCCTTTCTCTGTCATCTCTCTAGATGCAGAGAAGGCTTTTGATTGAGTCAGGTGGAGTTACCTATGGGAGGTCCTTAGGACCTTTGGTTTCCCAGAGAGTGTCCGGACAGCCATTCAAGCACTATACTATACTCCTACAGCAACGGTGAAAGGGCTAGGCTATCACTCGCCCTCTCTTTCAATTTCCAATGGAACTAGACAGGGATGTCCCCTCTCACCATTATTATTTGCCTTGGCAATCTAACCCCTTGCAGAAAAATCAGATTGGATAAACATATCGATGGCATCACTCTACATGGTACAAATCACAAAATAGCCTTTTTCGCTGATGATGTCACAATTTTCTCATCAGACCCTTTGTCTTCATTTCCTAGGCTCAAGAATATAAATTTTTACATGGGGCATACCCCAATCAGTGATCCAACGCCTTAAAAATCAACACATGGTCAACTGTTTTAATAATTTTACACGTATCTAGGGGTCAAGTTATTGCATAACATACCTCAGATCATCAAAGATAACTATCACCCTTTATTATCCGAACTGTGCACCCTGAAAAACAAATGGGACTATACATATATTTCCTGGATAGGTAGACTCACAGCCCTCAAAATGTCCTTTTTGCCTAAAATAACATATCTTTTTAGATGCCTCCCTATTAGACTCCCCAGATACTTGCTTCACCAGTTTCAAAGTGAGTTTAACAAATACATCTGGCAGCATAAACCCCCCAGAGTAGCACATAAAATTCTACAAAGCCCTCTACATCGTGGAGGGATAGCCTCCCCTTCTATTTTCCGTTACTATGGGGGGGCAATGTTGACACATATCTCCCAATGGGGAGCAACAAACTCTCTCAGTAAATGGAAACCTATTGAACAAGCCTCCCTACCGCACCATATACACTTACATGACTTAATATGGATCCCTCCCCATTCCCGACGAACCCTAAACATCACTAACAGCATAATTTGTGAGTGCTTGCGGATGTGGGACAAGATTAGACATTATCCTCACATAGCCCTACACCCCTCTCCGGTCACCTCCCTCAAGGGTTTACTCTTAGGTCTCCCTGACTCCCACCCCCAAAAGTGGATGCAGTTAGTTGGGGAGGTGGTTTCAGACCTCTGGTATTCTTCCCCACAACCGAGGTTCCGTGCGTTGGAAGAAATACATGCTGACTCTACTATACCCTCGTACATGATATATGAATATCTCAGGCTGAAGAACTTCCTGACAAGCTGGGGCTTCAAACCTGAATTGTTTCGCCCTCGCACACAGTGGGAAACTATATGGCAAAAAGGTAATAGATTATGTAGACCTTTATCCCTAAACTACACCCTTATAGGTAACACAGAGGGGGACATCAAGCTGCCTCACTTTATCAAATGGGAGCTACTTCTTGATGCCACTTTTTCTCCACAAACTTACTTTAACCCTCACAAAAAAGGCCCTACATTGTGTCACATTATTTGAGACCTATTACAAGCTACTGACGCACTGGTACTATATCCCTACAAGGCTGGCCAAAATGTATGGAACTGCCTCACCCCTGTGTTGGCGCGACTGTGGACAGATAGGTGATACCCTACATATTTGGTGGGAATGCCCCAAAATCGCACCTCTATGGAACTCCTGTTTTCGTGCCTTACTTGGTCTGAGTATAACTCTCCCCAAGACTCACTCTAATGCCCTTTACCACCTGGGTACTCATTCTCTCCCTAAACACCAAGCTTACTTATCCATATACCTATTTACTGCAACTAAGGTGGCAATTGCCAAGATGTGGAAAGACGTGTCCTTGTCTAGCTGGCCCATGATATTAAACTCAATGGCATATATTTACATAATGGAGAAAGGTATATTTCAAGTACTAGACAGGTCAGATTTGTTCAAGCTCATTTGGGCAGACTGGAGAGCATATTCGGACACTGACTGGGTACCCAATGTTGTAGCCAACTCCTAAAACTGGACTACCAGTAGACAAGAACCCTACCTCCCCGTCCTCCCCCTCCTCCCTTATCCTCCCACTTCACCCCACCTCCCTTTCCCCCCCTCCCTCATCCTTATTCACTACTTAAGATTATCAGTTGTTACTGTATTTATATAAGATAAGTGTGAGATATGTGTGCCTCCTTCATTACTGATTCTGTTGATTTCCTTTTTTTCTTCTTGTGTCAGATTCCTATTTTTTGTTACAATAACATTTTTTGAAACTTTAAAAAAAAATATATATAACTTTTTTTAAATTTCAGATGTGTAGTTATTGAAATGTTTATGCATATTAAATATGAGTCAATCTTTGAGAAGTATTTCCAGAGAAACACCCCATCCTTTCCCTTAAATGAAATATGCTTCAGTTTGGATTATATCAACACAAAGAAATGTATTTTTGTTGGTGACTTAAAGGAATACTGAACCCACATTTATTTTCTTTCATGATTCAGATAGAGCATAACATTTTAAGCAACTTTGTAATTTACTCCTATTATCAATTTTTCTTCGTTCTCTTGGTATCTTTATTTTAAAAAGCAAGAATGCAAGCATAGGAGCCGGCACATTTTTGGTTCCGCACCCTGGATAGCGCTTGCTGATTGGTGGCTACATTTAGCCACTAATCAGCAAGCACTACCCAGTTGATGAACCAAAGATGGGCCGGCTTGCAAGCTAACATTCCTGCTTTTTCAAACAAAAGATACCTAGAGAAAGAAGAAAAAAATTATAATAAGAGTAAATTAGATAGTTGCTTAAAATTGCATGCTCTATCTGAATCATGAAAGAAAAAAATTAGGTTCAGTATCCCTTTAATGGGGCTGCGTTGGGAGCTTAACGCTGCTTTTTTGCAGGTGTTAGGTTTTTTTCATCCCAAACTACCCCATTGTTTCCTATGGGGGAATCGTGCACGAGCACGTTTTGCCAGCTTACCGCTACCGTAAGCAACGCTGGTATTGAGGGTTGAAGTGGCGGTTCATTCGGCTCAACGCACCCTTTTTGGAGCCTAACGCAGCCCTTCAGACAACTCTAAATACCAGCGTTGTCTTAAGGGTGCGTTGGGAAAAAAAGCAGCGTTAGCAACGCGGGTCTTTACCGACAAACCTCTAAATCTATTTGTATGTTATTTTAAATATCTGACTAAGGGCCCTATTTAACAAATATCTGTCTGACTTGATACGATCAGCGGATCATGTCCGACAGACATCGCTGAATGTGGAGAGCAATACGCTCTCCACATTCAGCTTGCACCAGCAGCTCTTGTGAACTGCTGGTGCAACGCCACCCCCTGCAGATTCGCGGCCAATCGACCGCCAGCAGGGGGTATCAATCAACCCATATTAGATTGGGTTGATTTCACGCAATCTCTGTCCGCCTCCTCAGAGCAGGCGGACAGGTTATGAAGCAGCGGTCTTTAGACCGCTGCTTCATAACTGGTGTTTCTGGCGAGCCTGAAGGCTCGCCGGAAACACAGGCCTTCCCACTCCATACGGAGCTTGATAGATAGGCCCCTAAAGCTCACTCTCATTTTCACTCTTTAGTAAATAAGTTGCATTGAGTAACATTGGAATGAACAAAGCTGGAGATACAGGAGATTTTTTTAACAAATGTTTTCCAATGTTTCTTAAGATATGTAAAGGAGCCTTTGATTTAGCAGATCTTATAATTAAATTAGTCTGCACCTAACACCCTAACATGAACCCCGAGTCTAAACACCCCTAATCTTACACTTATTAACCCCTAATCTGCCGCCCCCACTATCGCTGACACCTGCATTATACTATTAACCCCTAATCTGCTGCTCCGGACAACGCCGCAACCTACATTATACCTATGTACCCCTAATCTGCTGCCCCTAACATCGCCGACCCCTATATTATATTTATTAACCCCTAATCTGCCCCCCCCCAACATTGCCGCTAGTTTACCTACACTTATTAACCCCTAATCTGCCGACCGGACCTCGCCGCTACTCTAATAAAGTTATTAACCCCTAAACCGCCGCACACCCTATAATAAATAGTATTAACCCCTAATCTGCCACCCCCCCAACGTTGCCACCACCTAACTTCAAGTATTAACCCCTAATCTGCCGACCGGACCTCGCTGCTACTCTAATAAATGTATTAAACCCTAAAGCTAAGTCTAACCCTAACCCTAACACCCCCCTAAATTAAATATAATTTTAATCTAACAAAATAAATTAAATATTATTAACTAACGGCTAGATTTATAGTTTTGTCGGTAACGACCCGCGTAGCTAACGCTGGGGTTTTTTCCCCCGCACCTTTTAAATACCGCTAGTATTTAGAGTTCTCTGAAGGGCTGCGTTAGGCTCCAAAAAAGGAGCGTAGAGCATATTTACCGCCACTGCAACTCTAAATACCAGCGGTGCTTACGGACGCGGCCAGCTTCAAAAACGTGCTCGTGCACGATTCCCCCATAGGAAACAATGGGGCAGTTTGAGCTGAAAAAAAACCTAACACCTGCAAAAAAGCAGCGTTCAGCTCCTAACGCAGCCCCATTGTTTCCTATGGGGAAACACTTCCTAAGTCTGCACCTAACACCCTAACATGAACCCCGAGTCTAAACACCCCTAACCTTACACTTATTAACCCCTACTCTGCCGCCCCCGCTATCGCTGACCCCTGCATATTATTATTAACCCCTAATCTGCCGCTCCGGACACCGCCGCAACCTACATTATACCTATGTACCCCATATCTGCTGCCCCTAACACCGCCGACCCCTATATTATATTTATTACCCCTAATCTTCCCCCCACAACGTCGCCGCCAGCTACCTACAATAATTAACTCCTAATCTGCCAACTGGACCTCACCGCTACTATAATAAATGTATTAACCCCTAATCCGCCTCACTCCCACCTCAATAACCCTATAATAAATAGTATTAACCCCTAATCTGCCCTCCCTAACATCACCGACACCTAACTTCAAGTATTAACCCCTAATCTGCCGACTCTAACCCTAACCCTAAAACCCCCCTAAGTTAAATATAATTTTTATCTAACGAAATAAATTAACTCTTATTAAATAAATTAATCCTATTTAAAGCTAAATACTTACCTGTAAAATAAACCCTAATATAGCTACAATATAACTAATAATTATATTGTAGCTATTTTAGGATTAATATTTATTTTACAGGCAACTTTGTAATTATTTTAACCAGGTACAATAGCTATTAAATAGTTAATAACTATTTAATAGCTACCTAGTTAAAATAATTACAAAATTACCTGTAAAATAAATCCTAACCTAAGTTACAATTACACCTAACACTACACTATCAATAAATTAATTACATAAAATACCTACAAATAAATACAATTAAATAAACTAACTAAAGTACAAAAAATAAAAAAAGAACTGTTACAAAAAATAAAAATTTTTTTTACAAACATTAGAAAAATATTACAACAATTTTAAGCTAATTACACCTACTCTAAGCCCTCTAATAAAATAACAAAGCCCCCCAAAATAAAAAAAATGCCCTACCCTATTCTAAAATTAAAATAGAAAAGCTCTTTTACCTGGATCAGCCAATCGGATTGAACAATCAGCCAATCAGATTTTTCCTACCTTAATTCCGATTGGCTGATAGAATCCTATCAGCCAATCGGAATTCGAGGGACGCCATCTTGGATGACGTCCCTTAAAGGAGCCTTCATTCTGTGTTAGGACGTCGGAAGAAGAGGATGGATCGCTCGTCGTCGGATGGATGAAGATAGAAGATGCCGCTTGGATGAAGATGGTTGCCGGTCCGGATCTCCTCTTCTGCCCGGATAGGATGAGGACTTTGGAGCCTCTTCTGGACTTCTTCTTGCCGGATAGGATGAAGACTTCGGGACCCTCTGGAGGATCGATCGGTGATACCCGGCGTGGTGAAGACAAGGTAGGAAGATCTTCAGGGGCTTAGTGTTAGGTTTATTTAAGGGGGGTTTGGGTTAAGTTAGGGGTATGTGGGTGGTGGGTTGTAATGTTGGGGGGGTGTATTGTATGTTTTTTTTAAAAGGCAAAAGAGCTGTTTTCTTTGGGGCATGCCCCGCAAAAGGCCCTTTTAAGGGCTGGTAAGGTAAAAGAGCTTATCTATTTTTATTTTAGAATAGGGTAGGGCATTTTTTTATTTTGGGGGGCTTTGTTATTTTATTAGGGGGCTTAGAGTAGGTGTAAGTAGCTTAAAATTGTTGTAATATTTTTCTAATGTTTGTAAATTATTTTTTTATTTTTTGTAACTTAGTTCTTTTTTTATTTTTTGTACTTTAGTTAGTTTATTTAATTGTAGATAATTGTAGGTATTTGTATGTAAATAATTTATTGATAGTGTAGTGTTAGGTTTAATTGTAGATAATTGTAGGTATTTTATTTAATTAATTTATTGATAGTGTAGTTTTAGGTTTAATTGTAACTTAGGGTAGGATTTATTTTACAGGTAATTTTGTAATTATTTTAACTAGGTAGCTATTAAATAGTTATTAGCTATTTAATAGCTATTGTACCTGGTTAAAATAATTACAAAGTTGCCTGTAAAATAAATATTAATCCTAAAATAGCTACAATGTAATTATAATTTATATTGTTGCTATATTAGGTTTTTTTTTATAGGTAAGTATTTAGCTTTAAATAGGAATAATTTATTTAATAAGAGTTAATTTATTTTGTTAGATAAAAATTATAATTAACTTAGGGGGGTGTTAGTGTTAGGGTTAGACTTAGCTTTAGGGGTTAATAAATTTATTAGAGTAGCGGTAAGGTCCGGTCGGCAGATTAGGGGTTAATACTTGAAGTTAGGTGTCGGTGATGTTAGGGAGGGCAGATTAGGGGTTAATACTGTTTATTATAGGGTTATTGAGGCGGGAGTGAGGTGGATTAGGGGTTAATAACTTTATTATAGTAGCGGTGAGGTCCGGTCGGCAGATTAGGGGTTAATAATTGTAGGTAGGTGGTGGCGACGTTGGGGGCGGCAGATTAGGGGTTAATAAATATAATATAGGGGTCGGCGGTGTTAGGGGCAGCAGATTAGGGGTACATAAGGATAACGTAGGTGGCAGCGGTGTGCGGTCGGCAGATTAGGGGTTAAAAAATTTTAATAGAGTGGTGGCGATGTGGGGGGGCCTCGGTTTAGGGGTGCATAGGTAGTTTATGGGTGTTAGTGTACTTTAGAGCACAGTAGTTAAGAGTTTTATGAACCGGCGTTAGCCCAGAAAGCTCTTAACTCCTGGCTTTTCTCTGCGGCTGGAGTTTTGTCATTAGATTTCTGACGCTCACTTCAGCGAAGACTCTAAATACCGGCGTTAGAAAGATCCCATTGAAAAGATAGGATACGCAAATGGCGTAGGGGGATCTGCGGTATGGAAAAGTCGCGGCTGGAAAGTGAGCGTTAGACCCTTTCCTGACTGACTCTAAATACCAGCGGTAGCCCAAAACCAGCGTTAGGAGCCTCTAACGCTGGTTTTGACGGCTAACGCAGAACTCTAAATCTAGGCGTAAAGTATTCCTATTTAAAACTAAATACTTACCTGTAAAATAAACCCTAATATAGCTACAATATAATGAATAATTATATTGTAGCTATTTTAGGATTTATATTTATTTTACAGGCAACTTTGTATTTATTTTAACTAGGTACAATAGCTATTAAATAGTTAATAACTATTTAATAGCTACCTAGTTAAAATAAATACAAAATTACCTGTAAAATAAATCCTAACCTAAGTTACAATTAAACCTAACACTACACTAGTAATTAAATAAATTACCTACATTTACATACAATTAAATAAACTAAACTAAATTACAAAAAAAACCCCACTAAATTACAAAAAATAAAAAAAAAGATTACAAGAATATTAGGCTAATTACACCTACTCTAAGCCCCCTAATAAAATAAAAAAGCCCCCCAAAATAATAAAAGTCCCTACCCTATTCTAAATTAAAAAGTAACCAGCCCTTTTACCAGCCCTTAAAAGGGCTTTTTGCGGGACATGCCCCTAAGTAATCAGCTCTTTTGCCTGTAAAAAACAAATACAACCCCCCCCACATTAAAACCCACCACCCACATACCCCTACTCTAAAAAAATTAAAAAAAGATTACAAGAATATTAGGCTAATTACACCTACTCTAAGCCCCTAATAAAATAAAAAAGCCCCCAAAATAATAAAATACAACCCCCCCAACATTAAAACCCACCACCCACATACCCCTACTCTAAAAAAATAAAAAAAAGATTACAAGAATATTAGGCTAATTACACCTACTCTAAGCCCCCTAATAAAATAAAAAAGCCCCCCAAAATAATAAAAGTCCCTACCCTACTCTAAATTAAAAAGTAACCAGCTCTTTTACCAGCCCTTAAAAGGGCTTTTTGCGGGGCATGCCCCTAAGTAATCAGCTTTTTTGCCTGTTAAAAAAAATACAACCCCCCCCAACATTAAAACCCACCACCCACATACCCCTACTCTAACCCAAACCCCCCTTAAATAAACCTAACACTACCCCCTGAAGATCTCCCTACCTTGAGTCGTGTTCACCCAGCCGGGCACCGATGGACCAAAAGAGGACATCCGGAGCGGCAGAAGTCTTCATCCTCTCCCGGCAGAAGAGGACATCCAGACCGGCAGACATCTTCATCCAAGAGGCATCTTCTATCTTCATCCATCCGGAGCGGAGCAGAGCCATCTTCTTCCAGCCGACGTGGATCCATCCTCTTCAACCGACGCCTACTCGCCGAATGAAGGTTCCTTTAAATGACGTCATCCAAGATGGCGTCCCTCGAATACCGATAGGATTCTATCAGCCAATCGGAATTAGGGTAGGAAAAATCTGATTGGCTGATTAAATCAGCCAATCAGATTCAAGTTCAATCCGATTGGCTGATCCAATCAGCCAATCAGATTGAGCTCGCATTCTATTGGCTGTTCTGATCAGCCAATAGAATGTGAGCTCAATCTGATTGGCTGATTGGATCAGCCAATCAGATTTTTCCTACCTTAATTCCAATTGGCTGATAGAATCCTATCAGCCAATCGGAATTCGAGGGACGCCATCTTGGATGACGTCATTTAAAGGAACCTTTATTCGGCGAGTAGGCGTCGGTTGAAGAGGATGGATCCGCGTCGGCTGGAAGAAGATGGCTCCGCTCTGCTCTGGATGGATGAAGATAGAAGATGCCGCTTGGATGAAGATGTCTGCCGGTCCGGATGTCCTCTTCTGCCCGGATAGGATGAAGACTTCTGCCGCTCCAGATGTCCTCTTTTGGTCCATCGGTGCCCGGCTGGGTGAACATGACTCAAGGTAGGGAGATCTTCAGGGGAGTAGTGTTAGGTTTATTTAAGGGGGGTTTGGGTTAGAGTAGGGGTATGTGGGTGGTGGGTTTTAATGTTGGGGGGGGTTGTATTTTTTTTTACAGGCAAAAGAGCTGATTACTTAGGGGCATGCCCCGCAAAAAGCCCTTTTAAGGGCTGGTAAAAGAGCTGGTTACTTTTTAATTTAGAATAGGGTAGAGACCTTTATTATTTTGGGGGGATTTTTATTTTATTAGGGGGCTTAGAGTAGGTGTAATTAGCCTAATATACTTGTAATCTTTTTTATTTTTTGTAATTTAGTGGGGGGTTTTTTGTAATTTAGTTTAGTTTATTTAATTGTATGTAATTGTAGGTAATTTATTTAATTAATTTATTGATAGTGTAGTGTTAGGTTTAATTGTAACTTAGGTTAGGATTTATTTTACAGGTAATTTTGTAATTATTTTAACTAGGTAGCTATTAAATAGTTAATAACTATTTAATAGCTATTGTACCTAGTTAAAATAAATACAAAGTTGCCTGTAAAATAAATATAAATCCTAAAATAGCTACAATATAATTATTCGTTATATTGTAGCTATATTAGGGTTTATTTTACAGGTAAGTATTTAGTTTTAAATAGGAATACTTTAGTTAATAAGATTTAATTTATTTCATTAGATTAAATTATATTTAACTTAGGGTTAGGGTTAGACTTAGCTTTAGGGGTTAATAACTTTATTAGAGTAGCGTCGAGGTCCGGTCAGCAGATTAGGGGTTAATACTTGAAGTTAGGTGGCGGCGATGTTAGGGAGGGCAGATTAGGGGTTAATAAAATTTATTATAGTGTTTGCGAGGCGGGAGTGCAGCGGTTTAGGGGTTAATACATTTATTATAGTGGCGGCGAGGTCCGGTAGGCAGATTAGTGGTTAATAAGTGTAGTTAGGTAGCGGCGACGTTGGGGGGGCAGATTAGGGGTTAATAAATATTATGTAGTGTCGGCAATGTTAGGGGCAGCAGATTAGGGGTTCATAGGGATAATGTAGGTGGCGGCGGTGTGCGGTCGGCAGATTAGGGGTTAAAAATATTTATTATAGTGGCGGCGATGTGGGGGGACCTCGGTTTAGGGGTACATAGGTAGTTTATGGGTGTTAGTGTACTTTAGAGCACTGTAGTTAAGATCTTTATAAACCGGCGTTAGCCCATAAAGCTCTTAACTACTGACTTTTGTTGCGGCTGGAGTCTTGTCGGTAGAGGCTCTACCGCTCACTTTAGCCAAGACTCTAAATACCGGCGTTAGGAAGATCCCATTGAAAAGATAGGATACGCAATTGGCGTAAGGGGATCTGCGGTATGGAAAAGTCACGGCTTGAAAGTGAGCGTTAGACCCTTTCCTGCCTGACTCTAAATACCAGCGGGCAGCCAAAAGCAGCGTTAGGACCCCTTAACGCTGCTTTTGACGGCTAACGCAGAACTCTAAATCTAGTGAGTTATACCCAATTACTTCTATTTACCTGCAGCTTACTAGACATGACAACGGATAAATATGAGATATTTATTATGGTCAATGACGTAGCAGCATCTCATTTTTTTAAGACGTCAGATAGATAGTAAATAAAGTAATGCAAGGTTATTTCCTCATTGACACAAGTACTTTGACCAGCACGATCACATTGAATGCACAACATTCAGCCTTTACTGCAAGAAGCAACAATTTGTTTTTTAATCTTGTGAAAAGGTAAAATAATGGTTGTATTAACTAAACCACAAACAGACACACACACACATCTACACACACACATAAACACATACACACATACATTCACACACACACATACATACACACACACATATACACATACACACATACATTCACACACACACACACATATACACATACATACACACACACACACACATATACACATACATACATACACACACACACATATACACATACATACACACACACACACACATATACACATACATACATACACACACACATATATATACACACACACATACATACACACACAAACACATATACACACACATACATACATACACACACATACATATAAATACACACACACACACATATACACATACATTCACACACACACATACACACACACAACACACTCACACAAACACTCACACACACATATACACACACACTCACACAACTCACACACACTTACACACACACATATACACACACTCACACATTTACATACACACAACACACTTACACACACACACACACACACATACACATATATACATGCACTTACATACATACACACGCACACACACACACACACACACACTCACACACATACATACACACACATACATACGCACACGCACAACACACTCACACACACTCACACAAACACTCACACACGCATATACACACACTCACACACAACACACTCACACACACTTATACACACACTCACACACATACATACACACAAGACACTCACACACACTCACACACACTCACACACACAGATACACACACACTCACTCACACACACTTGCATACATACATACATACATACACACACATATACACACACACACTTACATACACACACACTCACACACACACAACAATAAATACATTCCTTTATTTGTTTGCTCAAGCACAAAAAATCTACACAACCACAAAGCATAAATCTCTGAAAACAATTTCCACCTATATAAAAAACCTGCTAATTTTGGTAAATAAATGACAACTTTATCGGTTTTAAAACATTTATTTTGCTGGCAGTTTACTTCATGCATACATCAGTTTACTTTTATGCTCATTTAAGAAATTTTTATTTGATTGTTGGTAAATAAATGTAGTTGAAAAAATAAATCAGAAACAGGACCTCATGAAGACCTCCAGCAGGTTTTCAGACACAGAGGCACCAGAACTTTGAGCAGCGGTGCAGATGCAACATGTAAACTACTACACCTCTTATTGACACAACCCAGCCATTATTCTGGGTCTTTGAGTGGTCATGAATCATTTTGAATGATGAGTCTGGCTGCACTGTGGTGTATATCTGCAACATTCATATCGCCACTACAAGAAAGAAGTGGCAGTGCATATTATACATGTGTCACAATGGTCTAATGGCAATTGTTTAGGAAATATCCTCAGCATTACATGCATCCAAAATGGCGCCAAAAAATTAAAGACGTGTTTAGATAAGAACCACCTTACACTACAGAAAACTTTTTTTTTCTACTTTCATAAGTGAATAAATCATTGTTTTATGTGTGTTACTTACAACCAAGGAAAAATCAGCTATCTATGGGCCAGATTACAAGTGTCATGCGGGAGAGTTACAAGTTGAACGTAAAAAGTTAGCACGCAAGCGAAAGTCCGATGCATCAGGACCTCAGATATCGCGACCGTGTTGACTTCTCCCACCATGTTGCGCTGTTAAAAAAAATGAACACTTATTACTTCAGCGCTAACCTGACAGTGCATTAGACCAAATGCGCTAAAGCCAAAGGTAGTTATTAGACGTGCAGCCCAGAAAAATTCAGAGGAGAAGAGGGTTAATACGGCCCTCCAGCGCGATAAAGGTAATTTAAAGAGAACAAATGAATGCTGATTCATTTCTTTAGTATATTTTTGTTTTCGTTAATTTTGTTGCTGCTTTCTTCGAGATATTAATTTGGTTAAAATAAAACGAATATCTGTTTTTATTAGGAATTTGCATTCGTATTGAAACAAAATCACATTTCTAGTAGTTATGAATATTTAACATTCCAATGTTCTTCACATAGATGGAAATGTTCTTTTTATTTTTAAATATTTATTTTTATTATTGCTCTTTGTGTGCTACTGTTAACCAAAAGGGTTACATCTTTGATATGTGCCTGTTGCTGGCACCAAGGAGTTAAATAATTTCTCTTTGTGCTTTAATGTCAACCAAGGGAGTCAAATCCTTGATTTGTATGTGTTGCTGGCACAGAGGGTTTATAACATTTTGCTTGGCAGCCAAGGAAGATAACATCACTGTCATGTGTGTGTTAATGGCAGCAAAGGGAGTAAAACCACTGTAATGTGAGAACTGAAGAAAGCTGGAAAAAGGCAAAGGTTAAATCTGGATAGATCCATGCAAGAGTTTCTTGGAAAAGGTTATTTAATGACAAATTTGATTTTTTTTTCAGTCTAGAAACTACACTGTTCCATTCTTAATGAAATCCCATCATCATCCAAAATAATAATAATAATAATAATAATAATAGATTTCTTTGAACATGTTAATGAAGCATATGGAAAAATAGGGAAGTGAAAGGAATGTTTCTCAGAAGAAAAACATGTATAAAACTGTAGCTATTTATATCTAGTGCATAAGGTCATTTTTTTAAGCAGATTTTTCTCATATTTATATTTGTACATCTCCTCCAATCTTCCGTTTTTAAATTAATAATATTTTTAATTCATGTATTAAATATTTTTTCAACACTTCCACATAAAATGTACATAGAAATAGAATCATATCATTATTACTTTACTTTACTTTAGAAACTTTGATTTGGTAACGCTGCACTTACGAAAGTATCTATAAAATAATTCACTTTTGTAAATAGAGCTAAAGCAATGTTGTGTTCACTTATGCTCTTCTCGGCTGTGACTGTAATTCTATAACAGTCATGAAAATGAGTGATGAAGCAAATTACTCCTGGTCTCACTTTCCGACAAGCTCTAGTTTTCCACTGTTAACAATTGTCATGGACATACTTTTGCAGCTAAGGACCTAGAGATACAGTCTACATTTGTCTAGGATTCTGGTATTGTGAGGAATTAAAAGTTTAACGATTTTTCTGGATATTCTGGAAAGGGATGAAAAAGAAGCAAAGCAATGATAAATAATGGATAAATATAAATAGATATAGAAGTGTATTAAATGAAACTCAAGAAATTGTAAGCTTTCTTCATTTGCCTTACCTTCTCAATTACACACACACACATTAGATATGTGCACTAACAAAAATAAATGTGTATGAATTGTTCGTCATTAAAAAATTCTTTCATCTTATATTCACTCAGATTGTCGTTTGAAATCAATTTGTTTATACAATTTAAAAAAAAGTTCACCCACCATTTCTTATTGAGAACTTCTTTAAGGTAGAACAGGAGGATCTGAGCAGGCGATGAAACTTAAATAAAGTTAATATAGTAACTAGTGCTACTGCTAAAAGCCAAAAGCAGAAAACAAGATGTTGTCAGGATTGGCCAAGAACACACAAAATTTGGCTGATACCATAATTAATCAAGTGACAAGGAAATTGCCAAATCATTATTGAATGGAGTAAATTTTAACTTTCTGAGGCTTACTAACAAAAGAGTGTAAGGGGCCGATTTATCATAGTGCGAGGAGACATGATCCACTGTAGCAGATCATGTCCACCGCACATAGATAAATGCATACGGTGTCAGCATTTATCATTGCACAAGCATTACTAGTGAAATCAATATACAATATACAGACAGTTGTCAGATGGTATAGCAGAACAAACTGGACTGTAGGTAATGGTAGAACAAAAATACTCCCCTTTGAGTACAACCGCTGCCTTCCCTCAGTCTCTTCCAATGAGACTGTGATAAGATATAGATTCGGTAGTAGGTGGCGCAGGTTAAGTTCTCTACTCATACCATTAATTGGGTTATGTATAGAGGATATCAGGAACAAATTGGATAATATTAAGGTAAATAAAACTCCAGGCCCAGATGGAATACATCCAAAGGTGTTGAGGGAACTTAGCACTGTTATAGACAAACCTCTACTCTTAATTTTTCAAGACTCATTATCCTCAGGCATGGTACCCAAGGATTGGTGTAAAGCTGATGTGGTGCCACTCTTCAAAAAGGGAAGTAGGGATGATCCAGGAAGCTATAGACTAGTTAGTCTGACACCAATAGTGGGGAAGATATTTGAAGGGATTATAAGGGATTATATTGATGAGCATATTCATGTAAACAAGATTATGAGTTCAAATCAGCATGGTTTTATGAGAAATAGATCATGTCAAACTAATCTAATTAGATTCTATGAGGAAGTAAGTAAAAATATATATAAAGGGGAATCAGTTGATGTGATATAATTAGATTTTGCAAAGGCATTTGATACAGTGCCACATGAGAGATTAATGCACACAATTAAGGGACTGGGAATAGCTGAAAATGTTAGTTTGTGGATAAATAACTGGATAAAAGATAGGGAGCAACGAGTAGCAGTAAATGGATCATATTCAGATTGGACAAAGGTAATCAGTGGAGTACCCCAAGGATCAGTGCTGGGCCGTATTCTTTTTAATATTTTTATAAATGACTTGGAGCTAGGATTAAATAGTGACATCTCTATTTTTGCAGATGATACTAAGTTAAGTAAGGTCATTAGGTCAGAGCAGGATGAACTTTCGTTACAAAGGGACCTGCAAAAATTAGAAGTATGGGCAGGTAAATGGAAAATGAGGTTTAATATGAGAAAATGCAAGGTTCTACATTTTGGAAGTAAAAATAAGCAGGCAACGTATTATTTAAATGGGACAAGACTTAGCCAAACACAGGAGGAAAGGGATTTGGGAGTAGTAATAGATAACAAGCTAATGATGGGTGCACAATGCAGGGCAGCAGCTTCTAAGGCTAATAAGATACTAGCATGCATTAAAAAAGGCATTGACTTAAGGGAGGAAAGCATAATTCTGTCACTATATAAAGCCCTGGTAAGACCTCACCTTAAGTATGGAGTGCAGTTCTGGGGACCGATCGCAAAAAAAGATATTGCAGAACTAGAAAAAGTTCAGAGAAGGGCCACAAAGCTAATAAGGGGATTTAAGAATTTAACCTATGAGGAGAGGCTAGCCAAACTGGGTCTGTTTTCTTTAGAAAAAAGGCGCTTAAGAGGTGACATGATTACTTTATATAAATATATTCAAGGCCCATATACAGAGATCGCAGAAGCGCTGTTTATTCCAAGAAAATTGTTTGTGACCAGAGGTCACAATTTAAGGTTGGAGGAAAGGAGATTTAATCTCCTGCAACGGAAATGTTTTTTTCACTGTAAGAGCAATAACATTTTGGAACTCATTACCAAAGGAGGTAGTGAATGCCAATACCCTAGATACATTTAAAAATTATTTGGATATATTTCTGTCTATAAACAAAATTCATGGATATGATTGCTAGTATTAAATGGGTCACCTTTTAGTGGGATTATTTAAGCTTAACTGGAGCTTTTTGTATATATTTTAGATTTGTATAGGTTGAACTCGATGGACTTCGGTCTTTTTTCAACCTCATCTACTATGTTACTATGTTACTATGTTACTCCTAGTGCACCTGTGACATTCTACCACCTCAAGGATCATGAGGATCCTATCTGTAAAGAAAGAACCCCCTTAACCTGTGCCACCTACTACCGAATCCATTTCTAGTGAAATGCTTGTGCAATGCCGCTTCCTGCACATTCTAGGCCAATTGGCTGCTAGCAGGGGGTGTCAATCAAACCGATCGTATCCGATTGGGCGGATTGCTGTCCGCCACCTCAGAGTGGGCGGACGAGTTAAGGAGCAGCCGTCTTAAGACCGCTGCTTCTTAACTCCTGTTTCTGGCAATCCTGAAGGCTCGCGCGGAAACAGGTGCATACGGGGCATGATAAATCGGCCCCTTAATCTGAACTTTTTCAATCCTTTGCTGCCTACAGAAAAGCCTTTCCCACCTTTAGATTAATGTCTTTAACTGGATTTTTTTGTTTTTTTGTTTAACAGACTAATTGTTTATAGTTTTCAGATAAATGCAATGATGCATTTATCCTGGTTTTTTTTTTTTTGTTTCTTTTACATTTGTCTGAATTTCAACGCACATGTCTAACATACACTATATGGCCAAAAGTATTTGGACATCTGAGCATCACACCTATATAAGCTTGTTAGATACCCCATTTCAAAATCATAGTCACCAATATGGAGTTGCTCCCCTTTGCAGCCATAACAGCTGCCACTCTTCTGGGAAGCATTTCCATTAAATTTTGGAGTGTGTCTGTGGAAAGTTGTGTCCATTCAACCAAAAGAGCATTTGTGAGGGCAGGCTGTAACCTTAAGATTACCCCTCACTGGAGCTAAGGGGCCAAGCCCAAATCCTGTATAATAGCCCCAGATTATTATCCCTCCTTTACCAAAGTTTACAATATTATTTTTATTATTATTATTTATTTATAAAGAACAAACAGAGTCCGCAGTGCTGTCCATGGGTAACAAAGATAGAAGGACAGTACAATATGAGACACCAGACAAAATTTAACAAACAAATACAGGGGGAATTGGGAGCCCTGTTCCCGTGGGAGCTTACAATCTAGATGGGTAGGAGGGTGAGAAACAGGAGGTGGGGACTGCAAAAGTGGGAATGATGTTATTGTGGAGTTAGATGAGGGCAACTATTAGGCAAGGGCAATTCATTAGTTACTGATTTGGTGATAGGCTTCCCTGAACAAGAAGGTCTTTAGAGAGCATTTAAAGGAGGAGAGGTTGGGGTAAAGTCTGACAGCTCGAGAAAGTGCGTTCCAGAGGGTTGGTGCCACATGAGAAAAGTCCTGTAGTCTAGCATGGGAGGAGGTGATGGTAGAAGAGGCAAGTAGTAGATTTTTGTTGGATCTTAGGGGATGGGCTGGAGTATATTTGTTGATGAGTGAGGAAAGGTAGGGGGCTGCATTGGTAAGGGCTTTGGAGGTCAGAGTAAGAATTTTTAATTTAATTCTGCTGTGAATAGGGAGCCAGTGAAGGGACTCACAGAGGGGTGCAGCAGATACAAGCTGTGGGAAGAGGTGGATTAGCCTAGCAGAGGCATTTAGGATGGATTGAAGGGGGAGAGGTGGGAGAGAGGAAGGCCAGTTAGTAGGTTATTAAAGTAGTCAAGCTGGGAAATTACTAGGGAATGGATTAGCTGTTTAGCAGTTTCAGCACTCAGAAAAGGACGAATTTTGGAGATATTGCGTAGGTGGTTGCGTCAAGATGAAGAGAGAGCAATTGGATGTGGGGTATGAAGGACAGATTGGAGTCAAGTGTAACTCCTAGGCAGCGGACTTGGGGTGATGGGGAAATAGTGGTGTCGCCAACAGTGATAGTAAAGTTAGAAACTGGAGTAGAATTAGATGGGGGATTAGAAGAAGCTCAGTCTTGGAATGTTGATTTTTAGGTGGGGCACAGTAAGGACTAAGCATTCTGGGAGGTAACATTCTCCTGGCATCTGCCACACCCATATTCTTCCATCAGGCTGCCAGATATAGTGATGCATGATTTATCACTCCAAAGTCCAGTGGCGGCATGATTTACACCACATCAGCTGACCCTTGGCATTGTGCATGTTGCTCTGAGGTTTGTGTACAGTTGCTTGGCCATGGAAGCCCATTTCATGAAGCTCCTGATGTACAGTTCTTGATGTAGCTGGGAACTCTGTAGTGAGTGATGCAACAGATTATAGTCGATTTTTAGTGCTACTTGCATCAGCACTCTTCCACTTCACAATAATAGAACAGTTCTATAAGATAAGGGTTTAATATTTGCTATCTGAATACAAAAATAGGTGGGGCAAAGTTAGAGGGTATTTATACAGAAGGAGGTTGTGTTTACAACAACACTGGGTTATTATATAAAAAGAAAGCTATATGCAGAGGTGACAGGGATGTATACAGAGAATAGATCCTTATACTGTAAACCTTTTTCAGTGCCGCACCATTATTTAATATTTATTATATATATATTTTTTTTTTAAAGGATGCAGTAACACAACCCAATAAAACACCCATAGTTCCTGTACCTTCTATAAGTCCCTCCCTTCTTTCTGTCTTTTTGTATAGAACCTACTCAACCTCTTATTTACTTATAAAACAGGTAATGTTTATAGTAAATAAAAAAAACTATTTAATAGAAACAGAGGTGACATGAGAGATACTAAGGTGAAAGTTACATAAAAAGCCACTTGACAAATCTGTTCTTCCTGTCTCATTAAATATGCATAGGTTATATTGAATACAGAATCCCACAGTCTGCATTCACACATCTGGATCATTAAAGGGACATAAAACAGGTTGAGATCTGTGCATATCCTAAAAGGGCTAATTAATTAAAAATAGTTTGCATTAAAAAATGTTAAAAAATTGCTGGCAAGTATTTTAAAATAATTTTCAATTATAAGCTAAATTAATTACATAGCTAAGCTGCCTGGAGCAGCCAACTCTAGCCACCCTTTAACAGTGTTTAGACACAGGCATTGTATTTCAACTGAGTTCACAGTTTCTAGGCATGCTCCAGCAGATAATCCCTATGCATTTTGTATTCTACCAAAACAACAATAGATATAGATACAGTCATAAAGGGAATTGTGTGGGGAGTTAGAGCTTTACATTTCAGAAACTAAAAAGAAAGGGTTAATGGCGAGGCACTGCAGTATAAATTTGCAGGTAAAGTAATTAAAGTATATATTATTATATTTTGTCTCTATCCCAAACTTGTTTTATGGCCCTTTAAGTACTGATTAGTTAAAATTGTTGTGGTTGTTCTAATGATTGATTTCCTTTAATGTTAGCCAATGATGCCTCAGTGAAGGAAGTCAGCATTTGGAAAATAATTATTATTTCTGTTGGTATCAATCTTGCAAGTCCCTATATTTGCCTAGCCTTATAGTAGAGCCGCCTCTGACTAGATGACATTGTAGGCAGTCATCATTGACACTGAACCAATAAGTTGTCGTACTTTTATTTTGTCATTGTATCTTTTGTTTCAATGAAGGTCTATAAAAACTCCCTTGAAGCCCGTAAAATGTTAGTTTCTTCTAGTTTTTGTTCCTGTTATATCAAAAATGTCAAAGCAGTTTTAACAATTCAAATAGCAGGTCTTCTAATGGATTTGATTTGGGCATCCATGAACCATGTCACCCAAGTTTGCATATGTTTTTGTACGCAAATTCTGATTGATTGTGATGCCACATATGTTTAATGGGCATATGAGCTTTACAATATTTCTTAATAAAACTGTATCTTTATAGGAGTCTGGCATTTCTGATGAAGTAAATGGAAAGCTGAGTTCTAGATAGTTCTTCATTATCAAAATCTTTGGTGTGAAGGGTTTTATGACTAAGTTACTGTAATAGTTATTGCCCATAAGAAAATCAGGGATTGCTATTCAGACTTTATCAACAGATAGCATGGAGTGATGTTTTATATATATTTATTTAATACATCTGCGTCTGTTTTACTATTTTGCAAGCTTGTACTAATTGTGGCTATTTTTTATTTCTAGGATTATAGGATGAAATAGATGTAGAACAATTGATTGACCAAATAATTTTTTTTATTCGTTCCTAAAAAATAAAAAACAGAAAAACAGGGCACAGAGTAATGTTCTCTAAAAGCTCCTTACCAAAATTAACCCTTCCCTAGGATTAATAAAAATGATCAAAAACCAAAGACAAAATCTACGATAAGAAGATCCCAAAAAGAGCAATAGAGTACTGAAGGATAAAATTCAAAATACAATTTATTCAGCAATTGGATATACGTGTTAAAATAATTAATGAAACATACACAAATATGTATTTAGAAGCAAGAGATAAGTATCTTTTAAAAATACCTTTTAAAATGGGGACGTCTCCCCAGTAAAATGGAAGTGTAAATATCAAGCTTAATGCATGCCAAAAATACGGAATTCACTTGAATCTAAAATAGTCAAGATTGTCAAGTGCTAAGTGCAAAATATTAAAGTGCAAATATTTAAGGTGCAGGTGTCTAAAAAGTATAGAAATATAGTAAAACTTTGAATAGTATTGGATATTTAATAGTCTAGATAAATATTAAGACCAAGTTATAACATGGAAAATAAATATGTATGGCGTAGTAGGCGTGGTAAAAAGTGATGATGTGTATCTCCTAACTTTAAAAATAAAATAATAAGGAGCGGACGAGTACCTCTAGCTAACAATAATATCACAATGTTACACAATATTACATAATTCCAAACCTGGATAGATACAAATGTGGCTAATAGTAGGCAGTCTCTGGATACAATAAAAGTCACAAGTAACAATGCCAATATACGGCTTGTGTGAAAAGAGTATGTCCACGGATCCCAAAGGGGTAAAACAGACTAGTCTTCTCAGTACTCTCAGTAAATAGAGTGGCTTATATGGTCTAGCACAAACAGAATGTATGACAATCTTCCCTGCTTGTATCTGTAGAGAATTTGAGGGGTTCTTGTTATAGTACTTACGGCTATGCCTGTAACCAGTACTGGTAAATATCCTCTCAAATGGTGTAATCCCACAAAGTTAATAACTTGGCAAATCTGCTGTATTACTCTGCGCCTTGTTATTCTCTTCCCTTGTTCTTGTGAGCCGGAACAGCATAGTTATGGAGGATGACTTATTTACCTGGAGAGATAAAGTATTACTGAATATGGGTAATGATACCTTTATTGAAGCTAACACTTCCCCCATAGATCTTGACTCTAAAAAATTAGAAAAATATGACTAATGAACTGAAGCAAAAAACAGAACTAGTTTTTCTTAATAAATATATTAATAATAAACTCGTACCTAGAGGGTAAAAAAGAATTGTACTTATGAATTGAAAAACACCTTTCAAAAAGAATGGGATGATGCCCTAGAGAATACATCTTTCACATTAATAAATATACTCAAAAAATCTAGGGAAGACTCACTAGAAACTATAAGAAATAATATATCCCAAATAAATGATGAGCTAAACAATCTTAAAGAAGACAAAATATTTAAGGATAAACAGACAGGTATATTACTAAGATTGAGTGTTTTAAATAAAGAATTATTAGACACAAAATAGAGAAAATATAGAAGAGATGAAGGAGACTACCTTGAGATAGGTAAGGAAGTCCCCTTGGAGGGTGATATAGAAACTAATATACACAAAAGTATATCAGATGACCCTAACGCACAAGAAGGGAAAGTGACAGGGTAGATTTACCCAGATCACAGACACATGAGGGCCAAAGAAACTATAAAAATGTCTCTAATTATAATACTCAACAAAGAAATAGAGACAATTGGTATAGAGAAGACAGACTAGAACCCAGAGATTATAATAGAAGATTCAATACTCAACAAAGAGGATATGCATACTCTGAAAATAGAAATAGAGAATATGAAAGATATGACCAGAGGAGATGGTATGAACACAGGGACAACAGCGAGTGGGGATATAGAAATAGCAAATGACTATAGACATTATTCCCATTACAATGATAATTCTAGAAGAGGTAATTACAGAAACTACAATACATATAGGGAGAGAGAGCCCCAAGAGGAAAAAACTACAACAGTAACAGCAATCAAAACTGGGATCTAACATGCATAAATAGATTTGAAACATTACCAATAGAACCCATGACTCCAAGAACTGAGAATCATTTTTTAGGGGAAAGCCCAGCAACATGGGGAACGTCAAGGAATCAGCCAATTACAAACGGCCCACCCCTAAGAAAAAGAAACAGAGAGGGACAAGAGGAGGAAGAAAGGGAAGGAGACATGAAGAGAACAAAATTGTTAAGATTACTGCAGCTTTTACTGTATCTTTGCACTAACCTTGTTTTATCATTATATGTTAGAAGTGCTGCAGCTTTAAGCTCAGCTCACCACACCCTCTGGGTGTGTCTGGGTCTCTGTGACATCATCAGAAGCCATGTTAGTTTTACTGAGGAATCTGTAAGTGAATAAGCCATGTGGTTGTAGCTGAATAAAAGTTATCTAAAGTTCCTGCTGCAGAGTCTTCATGATATGTGCAAGAGACACCAGACACAAGGTAACAGCACACAACTGAATGTTCTAATCCTGACTACACAGAGAACATAACAGCTGGCGACGAGGATCTGTGGTCTGACCCTATAATGGCACTTATTGGCACCTTACCTGTGTTTGCAGCAGACACAGACAGATGGGACACATGGGTTGAACAGTTTGAGCTATATTGTACAGCAAATAACATAGGAGCTGATAAGCAAGTGGCTGTGTATCGGACAACTATAGGCTCAGCAGCTTACACTACATTAAGGGACATTCTCTCACCAGATAAACCTAATGCTAAACCTCTGTCTGACCTGATCTGCCTGTTATCTGACCACTACCTACCTAAGCCTCTAGAGATATCAGAATGCTTTAAGTTTTACACACGCAAGCAATTGCAGCATGAGGACATTAAAACTTATGTGATCAGTTTAAAGAAACTAGCAAGTAGCTGCAGATTTGGGGATTATTTAAACACTGCTTTACGTGATATGTTTGTTATTGGACTCATGGACTGTACAGTACAAAAGAGACTATTAGCAGAGGATGAGTTAACACTAAAGTGTGCTATAGAGATAGCTACAGTCATGGAACTTGCTGCTAAAGATGCATAAATGCTCCAGGCCCCAGCCCAGGCAGTTTGTAATAAGGAAGTAGATGTTTTTAAAACAAGTATGCACCTTAATAAACAGTATCCAGCTAGACAAGGGTCACAGACAGCTTGTTACAGATGTGGTGACACAAATCACACAGCAAATGCCTGCAGGTTTAGGAACAGCACCTGCTATGGGTGTGGGAAGATTGGTCATACAAAGAGAGTGTGCAGAAGTTCTTTAGACAGAGATAAAAGTAAGAAAGGCAGCAAGTCACGTGCAGCTTTTCATGTGCAAGTAGATACACCACACACTGATTCAGAGGAATACAAACCATTATACACATTACAGATCTACAGCCTTGAGAATAAAATTCCACAACTGCAAGCAAAGGTGAATATAGATGGTAAACCTCTTATTATGGAAGTTGATACAGGAGAAGCAGTCTCTGTTATCACAGCTGCTGATTGGAACTGCCTGGGACTAAGGCAACCAATTGTTCCAACAGCTGTCAACATGCAAACATATTCACATGAAATAATAAAGCCTATTGGGTGTGTATCACCTACAGTGACATTTAATGGTATAACTAAAAAGCTACGCCTCTACATTTTACCTAAAGGAGGACCACCTTTGTTTGGTAGATCCTGGATCCAAGCATTGGGCATGCCAAAGTTACCACAACAGTTACCGCTTAACAAACTGCTGGACCAAAGTGGGAATTCAAATTCCTCTTGGATTAATTCACTAAAGCACAAATATAAGACTGTATTTGATGGGAACCTAGGTTTAGTGAAAGACAAGCAGATTCAGCTTCACCTAAAAGAAAATGCTATTCCAAAATGAACATAACAAAAATAGCAGGAAAATCAGGAATATTTAATCTTAGTAGTAGGGTACTAACCACAGAGGAAGAAAAAGTATTAAATCTAGGTCTAAGTTTTGCACCCACTGCAAGACTAAATAAATTTAACACTCATATACATATAAGCAAATGTGTAAGAAAACTGACCCTTAAAAGATTCTTTCTTAAAAATCCCATTGAAAGAAACATGGTACAGAATCAGGCTAACCCAAAGACAGTGAATTCTAATTTAGAAATGAAATGCACAGATCTAAAACCAAAGTCACATTTTTATCCCACCAATGATAAAGGTAGCCATTTAGAATTATTTGAAAAATTAGTCCAGAAGGATATAGCTAATGCTAAACTACATAAATATTCTATAAATAATCTCACAAAAAAGAGAAGATTATAGAAACTCTACAAAAAGACAAAGGGTTGACCATCAAGCCAACAATTATCCACTACAGCATTGATCTCAGCACTTTTTACCTTTTCGTATTAACCCGAGGAGTCTGAAAACCCAGACGGAGGTTTGAAAGATTGAAAAGACTGTAAACGGTGTTCAGGATTTCTATTATTTCAGTGCATCTATCACGCTTTCAGCGTGCAACAGGATCTTTCATTGATTGACAGTGGAGACATACGTCACAGCTCCACCTCTGCTAACGGAACACTGGGAAGCATGATCTGAGCTAGGACGCCGTGGTAAGCCGCAAATGTGGCCAAGGCTCCGTAAGTAATACAGCAGATTTGTGGGATTACACCATTTGAGAGGATATTTACCAGTACTGATTACAGGCATAGCCGTAAGTACTATAACAAGACCCCCTCAAATTCTCTACAGATACAAGCAGGGAAGCTTGTCATACATTTTGTTTGTGCTACACCAGGGTTCTTCACACTTTTTTTCTTAAGACCCAGTGCCATGATACCAAATACCTTTGCGGCCCTATTTTTATGCTTGGTCTGAAAAATTTTGAAGTAATATACAAGATAGCTGCATTTTTTGGAAAAGTGACTAAAATGGGTACATACGTTAGTCCTGATTGTAGTCAATCTTCAATGTTTTGTAAAAGGTAATAACATGCACACACTCTCAAACAACACACACCACACATACTTACATATAACACACACACAACACGCACTCTCATAATACACACACTCTTATACAAAACACACACTCTCATACAAAACACACACTCTCATACAACACATACTCTTATACAACACACACACAAGCCGCGACCCAGTAAACATGGTGTTGCGACCCAGTAATGGCTCCCGACCCGTGGTTTGAAGAACCCTGTGCTAGACCATATAAGCCACTCTATATACTGAGAGGTCATTTTGTTTTAACCCTCCTGTGAATACCGAGAAGACTAGTCTGTTTTACCCCTTTGGGATCCGTGGACATACTCTTTTCACACTAGCCGTATAGCGGCATTGTTACTTGTGACTTTTATTGTATCCAGAGACTGCCTACTATTAGCCACATTTGTATCTATCCAGGTTTGGAATTGTGTAATATTGTGTAACATTGTGATATTATTGCTAGCTAGAGGTATTCGTCCGCTCCTTATTATTTTATTTTTAAAGTTAGGAGATACACATTATCACTTTTTACCACGCCTACTACGCCATACATATTTATTTTCCATGTTATAACTTGGTCTTAATATTTATCTAGACTATTGGATATCCAATACTATTCCAAGTTTTACTATATTTCTATACTTTTTAGACACCTGCACCTTAAATATTTGCACTTTAATATTTTGCACTTAGCACTTTGCTCTTGACTTTTTTAGATTCCAGTGAATTCCGTATTTTTGGCATGCATTAAGCTCGATATTTACACTTCGATTTTACTTGGGAAACGTCCCCATTTTAAAAGGTACTTTTAAAAGATACTTATCTCAATACAAAATGTTACATACCTGTTTATACCGGGGTATACAGTATATACATGTGTTAAGAGCAATTTAGTTAATTAGAATTAGAGACAAAACAAGAAACCGCAAAATGGGTTAGGGGGTTTAGAGTGCACTACTAGCTAGAGAGGTTGCCATGTAACTATTATATCTTTCATAACTTTTAAAATTACTCCATTGAAATAATATTTTCTGGATTATGTGTTAAAACACAAGGAGTAATTATGGAAATATCATATAGTCAAGTTAGATGAAATTTGTTATTGTATAAAAAATTAGATAATCCTTTTATTACCCATTCCACAGTTTTGCATAACCAACACTGTTATCTTAATACACTTTTTACCCCTGTGATTACCTTGTATTATATTATTGTAGGATTCTATCAGCCAATCATCACACTTTTACCCCAGACATAACTAGTGAATGCACATGAATCCACACTGTCATAAATTCTCACATGAAAAATACCCACCCAGAAAATTGCTCACATGGACAAATGCTCACACAGCTAGTGCTCCGTTTTTCCTGTTTCCTGCATTGTTTTATTAGACATAATGCTATTGCACACTTAATAGACTACAGCATAGTGTAAATATAACTTTTATATGCACTCACTCATATTTGCTTTATTGCGGTGGTCTGGAACACGAACCTGTAATATCTCTGAGGTATGCCTGTATATATATATATATATATATATATATATATATATATGTGTGTATGTGTGTGTGTGTGTCTGCAAAGCATTTTCCTTCTGATTAAACACACAGTGATAAGGTAATATTTACTGTAAGAAAAGTAAGACTTTAGAATTTATAACTATTGAAACACAGAACCATAGGAATCTAAAGTCTACAAACTATAGAACGTATGTAATATAAATTTAAGGTTTAATTCGCTCACGGCCAGATTATGAGTTTTGCATTATGAGCGTCTCGGTAATAACTTGCAAGTTATTTCCACCGCTTACCTTTAATAGCGCTGCTATTACAGGTTTTCCAAAGACCGGCGTTTGGGGGCAATATGGCAGCGTTGAGCTCCATACCGCACACAAATACCAACGCTGCTTTGAGCTGGTTTTACGTGCACAATTTCCCCATAGACATCAATGGGGAGAGCCGGCTAAAAAAAAGCCTAACACCTGCAATAATGGATCTTAAAGCTCCGTAACGCAGCCCCTATGGGGAAAGAAAATTTATGTTTACACCTAACACCCTAACATAAACCCCAAGTCTAAACACCCCTTATCTGCCGCCCCCGACATCGCCAACACCTACATTACATTTATTAACCCCTAATCTGCCACCCCCGACATCGCCGCCCCCTACATTACACTTATTAACCCCTAATCTGCCGCCCCCGACATCGCCGCCACCTACCTACACTTATTAGCCCCTAATCTTCCGCCCCCAACGTCGTTGCCGCCACCACTATACTAAAGTTATTAACCCCTAAACCTCTGGCCTCCCACATCACTAACACTAAAAAATATATTAACCCCTAAACCTAACCCTAAGTGTAACCCTAACACCCCTAACTTTAATATAATTAAAATAAATCTAAATACAAATTACTATTATTACCTAAATAAGTCCTATTTAAGACTAAATACCTATAAAATAAAACCTAAGCTAGCTACAATATAACTAATAGTTACATTGTAGCTATCTTAGGTTTTATTTTTATTTTACAGGTAAGTTTGTATTTATTTTAACTAGGTAGACTAGTTAGTAAATATTTATTAACTATTTACTAGCTACCTAGTTAAAATAAATACAACGTTACCTGTAAAATAAAACCTAACCTGTCTTACACTAAAACCTAACATTACACTAAAATTAAATAAATTAAATTAACAAAATACATTTACCTAAATTGCAAAAAATAATAAACACTAAATTACACAAAATAAAAAAGAATGTATCAAATATTTAAAGGGCATTTAGCTCTTTTACGTTGCCCAAAGTTCCTAATCTAAAATAAAAACCCAGCCAATAAACCCTTAAAAAAACCTAACACTAACCCCCGAAGATCCACTTACAGTTTTTGAAGACCGGACATCCATCCTCATCCAGCCGGGAGAAGTCTTCATCCAAGTGGCAAGAAGTCATCCTCCAGGCGGGCAGAAGTCTTCATCCAGACGGCATCTTCTATCTTCATCCTTCCGACGCGGAGCGGCTCCATCTTCAAGACATCCGGCGCGGAGCATCCTCTTCTTTTGCTGGCTCTTCAAGAATGAAGTTTCCTTTAAATGACGTCATCCAAGATTGGATGAAGACTTCTCCCGGATTCGTTGAGGACTTCTTGCCGCTTGGATGAAGACTTCTCCTGGCTGGATGAGGATGGATGTCCGGTCTTCAAAAACTGTAAGTGGATCTTTGGTCGGTTTTAATTTTTTAATTTTTATTGGGTGGGTTTTAATTTTAGATTAGGGACTTTGGGCAACGTAAAAGAGCTAAATGCCCATCCAAATGCCCTTTTCAGGGCAATGGGGAGCTTAGGTTTTTTAGGTAGTGTTTTTTTTTGGGGGGGTTGGTTGTGTGGGTGGTGGGTTTTACAGGTAAAAAAGATGATTTCTTTGGAGCAATGCCCCGCAAAAGGCCCTTTTAAGGGCCATTGGCAGTTTAGTGTAGGCTAGGGTTTTTTTATTTTGGGGGGGCTTTTTTTATTTTGATAGGGCTATTAGATTAGGTGTAATTAGTTTAAATATTTGATAATTTCTTTTTTATTTTGTGCAATTTAGTGTTTATTATTATTTGTAATTTAGATAACTGTATTTTGTTAATTTCATTTATTTAATTTTTGTGTAAGACAGGTTAGGTTTTATTTTACAGGTGAATTTGTATTTATTTTGACTAGGTATCTAGTAAATAGTTAATAACTATTTACTAACTAGTCTACCTAGTTAAAATAAATACAAACTTACCTGTGAAATAAAAATAAAACATAAGCTAGCTACAATATAACTATTAGGTTATATTGTAGCTAGGTTTTATTTTACAGGTAAGTATTTATTTACTTTTAAATAGGAATAATTTAGGTATTAATTGTAATATTTATTTGGAATTAATTTAATTATGTTAAAGTAAGTGGGTGTTAGGGTTAGGGTTATGTTAGGGTTAGACTTAGGGTTAGGTTTAGGGGTTAATAACTTTAGTATAGTGGCGGCGACATTGGGGCAGCAGATTAGGGGTTAATAAGTGTAGTTAGGTGGCGGCGATTTTAGGGGGGAAGAGCAGATTAGGGGTTAATAAGTGTATGTAGGTGGCGACAACATTGGGGCAGCAGATTAGGGGTTAATAATATTTAACTAGTGTCTACGATGCTGGAGTGCGTCGGTTTAGGGGTTAATATGTTTATTATAGTGGCAGCGATGTCCGGAGTGGCAGATTAGGGGTTAATAATTTTATTTTAGTGTTTGCGATGCGGGAGGTTTAGGGGTTAATAGGTAGTTTATGGGTGTTAGTGTACTTTGTGACACTTTAGTTATGAGTTTTATGCTACAGCTTTGTAACGTAAAACCCATAACTACTGACTTTCAGTTTACGGTATGGATCTTGTAGTTATAGGTTTTACAGCTCACTTTTTGGCCAGACAGGCAAACTCATAATACCGGCGCTGTGGAAGACCCATTGAAAAAGGACTTTTTAAAAAGTGCAGTACTTACATTGCGTGACGGCCAAAAAAGTGTGCGGTACAGCTATACCTACAAGACTCATAATAGCAGCGGTAGGGAAAAAGCAGCGTTATGAGGTTTTTTTCACTCATAACGCAAAACTCATAATCTAGCCGTCAGTTTTTTCTTGTCAATCCTGATATCACATCAGTGCTTGCAGAGTTCTGTGTGTTAGGCTGTGTGACCACCTGGCCACTTTGGGCTATACCAAAAAAAATAGAACTAATGCAGGTTTATAACCTTCTGGAAATTTGAACACTGTGAAATAAAACTTGGTAACAACAATGTGCACAATAAATATAGATATGCAGTTGCAGAGAATAGAATAAAAACGAGAAGAAGCAAATTAGTTTATCCTAGTGTCAGCATTTCCAAGGATAATAAAATTATAATATAATTCTGTGTGAGCATTCGTCCATGTGAGAATTTATCGATGTGAGCAATTTTCTGTGTGAGCAATTTTCAGTGAGGATTTTTTTCATGTGAGCATTTATGACAGTGGGTTTTTTTCTGTGTGGAATTTTCATGTGGGCTTTTTTCATGTGTGCTTTTATCTGGTCCCCTTGCTGGACATAGGCAAGGGCAAAAATGCTCAGCATGACTGACAGCTGTTTACAGTATAGGGAGGGGAGGTAACATGTAAATGGGTTAGGGATGGGCGAATGTGGTAAAAGTGAAATTCACTTAGGTAGAACGAATAGTCAAAACAAAAATCCATTAAAATTCGGTAATCGAATGTTATTTCTGGTTTTCGAATGTTACTTTCATTTACAAATGTTCACAATTACATTAAATATCCACATTCAAAATTTTGAATGTTACATTCAATTTAAAGAGAAAGTCAAGTAAAAAAAAAAGTTCATTATTTAAATAGGGCATGCAATTTTAAACAACTTTCCAATTTACTTTTATTACCAATTTTGCTTTGTTCTCTTGGTATTCTTAGTTGAAAGGTAAACCTAGGAGGTTAATGTGCTAATTTCTTAGCCCTTGAAGGCTGCCTCCAATCTGACAGCATTTTGACAGTTTTTCACCACTAGAGAGTGTTAGTTCATGTGTTTCACATAGATAACATTGAGCTAATCACGTGAAGCTCCTAGGAGTCAGCACTGTTTGGCTAAAAATGCAAGTCTGTCAAAAGAACTGAAATAAGGGGGCAGTTTGCAGAGGCTTAGATACAAGGTAATTACAGAGGTAAAAGGTGTATTATTATAACTGTGTTGGTTATGCAAAACTGGGGAATGGGTAATAAAGGGATTATCTACCTTCTTAAACAACAGAAATTCTTGTGTTTACTGTACCTTCAACTAATACTTTTCAGAAGTTCAAAAGTTCATGTGGTAAGGAATTTAGTAAATTGATACATAATAGATACACATATATTGATTCAAAGTTTTCTAATTCGAATATTGCATAATTCGATTCAAATTATGCAATATTCAAATTAGAAAGTTTCAAATCAAATATTACATTTTAAGTTAGCATCAGAAATTATATTACATTAATAAACCATTCATTATTACCTCATGGAATGTGGCTGGTATCACTTCACCGATTAAAAGAAAAGCAATTCTTAAAAATCTTAAAACTTTTAACTCAGATATTGCTTTATTGCAAGAAATAAGATTAAAGGAAATTGAAATAGCTAAATTGAAATCCAATTGGGTTGGAGAGGTGTATGTCATGCCCTGTTTAAGCAGGAAGAGAGGAGTAGCTATATTAATTAATAAACATTTGGAATATTAAGTATTAAATTGTGTTTTAGATCCAGAATCTCGCGTTTATAATTCTAAATATTCAAATTAAAAAACTTCCTATGACTATATGTAACATCTATGGAATTTCTTGTATGATCTTCATACTAAACTAATTAAATTTTAATTTAATAGTAGCTGGTGATTTTAATTAACCCCAAAATTTCCTATAGCTGGATACAGTCCTAATAGTAGAAGATATGATTATAGACTCAAACCTTTTTAAATCT
This sequence comes from Bombina bombina, assembly GCF_027579735.1. Classification (NCBI taxonomy): domain Eukaryota; kingdom Metazoa; phylum Chordata; class Amphibia; order Anura; family Bombinatoridae; genus Bombina; species Bombina bombina. The sequence goes on along the minus strand of NC_069501.1, from coordinate 1,121,379,899 downwards.
TTTGGAAAGGCATTTAAAAGATGTCTGGCGATTGCAAAATCCTGACAAGAAAGCCTATACATGTATGTCCAAAAGCTTCTTATCTCCATCTAGAATTGACGTTTTTCTGATATCTGAGTCTTTAATGAGGAAAGATATTTTAGCTGAAATTGAAAAGCTTAAAATTTTGGATCATGTGCCAATTATTTTGAACATTTCCCCAGCAGGGATAATGAATGAAATTAAAAGAAACAATTTCTTTTTTCCTAATTATATGAAAGAAAATACATCATTTATAAACTATTAAATAATAAAGAGTATATGGAGAGAAAAGAGATTGTGTGGGAGACAGCAAAGGCGGTGTTAAGGGGAGAAATTATTGGCCCAGTTTAAAAAGAAGTTTAATGCCAGAGAGTTACAATTACTAACCAACTGTTAAACAAATATAATAAATATTTAATGGATTCTTCTAAAGCTAACTGGCTAGACTACATGAGTTCAAAACAAGAAAGAGATGCATTTTTTATACAAAGAGCATATAGAGAAGATTTAAAAAGCAGAGCGAAATTCATGAAATTTGGTAATAAAACAAGGAGTTACCTAGCAAAGGTTACTAAGTTCATTCAAAAATCAAATATAATAGGTTCCATTAAAAAAGAGGGAAAAGTAGTCACAAATACCAAAAACCTATGTCAATTTTTTTTGAGGCTTTTCAAATATTTTATAACTCTGACGAGATTTATCAAGAGAATAAAAAAGAATTCTGGGAAAATATAATTCTACCAAAATTAGATAATGAAAGTCTAGAGAAGCTGAATGCTCCGATATCGAAGGAGGAAATAGAAATAGGAATTAAGAATATATAGCAAAGCACTTGGGTCGGATCAACTCCTTTATTAACAGACCTGTTTAATCTTTATTATATTAATAATAGTCCAATGTCCAAAGTTTTTACAAAAGTAACTACTTCCCTGAGCCTTAAAAAAGGGGAAAAGGCTGATTCAGTTGATTCCTATAGGCCAATTTCGTAATTAAATACAGACTTTAAAATATTGGCCACAATAGTGGCGAATAGACTTAAAGATGTTATGAATAATCTTATAGCAGTATGAAGAATGGATCCTCTACTTTAAATATCAGAAAAGCATGTGCAATATTGGACTTTTATTGGAATGATAAAGATAAAAAAATGAAAGCAAAGCAGATAACAGTCGATGCTGAGAAAGCTTTTAATGCAGTCCAGTGGTATCACCTATTTTCTACACTGAGTAATTTCGGCTTCACAAGCCATTTTACTAGATATATTAAATCCATATATGATAGCCCCTTATCTTCAATTCTGGTAAACGGATGCTTACATCTGACATTAAGTTGGGAATAGGTACCCGACAGGGTTGTCCCCTGTCCCCGTTGCTATTTAACCTAGTAAATGAACCATTAGCAATAAAACTAAACCAAATTATGCAGGGAATTATATGCAATTCAGTAAAACTAAAAATTGTATTATACGCAGATGATGTTATAATCTTTATAAGAAATACAAAGAGTAATATTCTCATTCTTTTGTATTTTCTTAATAAATATGGTTCCTTTACAGGATTTAAAGTTAATATGAGTAAGTCAGAATTGATGTGTCTCAGGAAAACTAGAAACATAACTCAAAGTATTCCCTTCAAAAAAGTTAATAAAGTCTTATATCTAGGTATCTGGTTGAATAGGAACCCAGAAAAGTGGTATGAGGAAAACTATAATTCTTTTTTTCTTAAATTAGATAGCTCTTTAGAGCTCTAGAAAAAGTCCCCCCTATCTTTATCTGGAAAAATTAATTTGCTGAAAATGGTGTGATTTCCAAAAACTCTCTACCAATTACAAAATTTACCTTTATCATTTAAAAAGAAAGATATTAATTTTTTTTAATAAGGACTTAATACATTTCTTTTGGGGGGAAAAGAAAGTTAGATATTCTATAAGGAAATGATGTCAACACAAAATCGCTGGGGGTTTTTCTTTACCTGCTTTACAAGACTATAATATTGTTTGTTTAGTTAAAATTGCAGCTGAGTGGCTCTTGGAGAAAGAATATTCTACCTCCAAAGAACTAGAAACTGCTATAGTGAGTCCATTCTCATTAAAAGCATTACTTCATTTAGACATAAAAGCAATACCTAAGGAATGTAAGAATTTAAAAGTGATATATATAATAATAAGAGCTTGGCAGATTTTCTGCAACAAAAATTGGTTTAGATTTTAGAAAGTCTAATTATCTGGAAATTATAGGTAACCCACTTTTCCCAGAGGGATTAAGATCTAAAGTTTTTTTTAGGTGGAGAAGAGCAGGCTTGGTCTCTGTAGCACAAACAATTGTCAAGATAAATGGAAATGAGACGATAAAATTATTTGAAGATTTAAGACAAGAATTTGGTCTACCTCAGAAAGATTTTTTTGCGTATCTCCAGTTTAGACACTGGTTACCAGGATTAAATAAAGATTATAAAGGAGATGGAAACTGGGCACAAATAGAGCCATACCTGAAAATATGCAAAATAGGGAACTATTCTATTAATAAATGGTATAAATGTTTAAGGGAGAAAGAGGATAAGCTAGGTATGTAAAAATTGATACTGAAGTGGCATTTTAAAGGATTACAAATGGTAGATGAAGAAGTGATTAAGAATAGTTTAACTAACACATGGAAGGCTACACAAGCAAGTAACTTTAGAGAAGCACATCTAAACATGATACATCAGATATATCTTACACCTTCACTCTCCATAGATGGAGATCAGACATTAGTGATAAATTTATTAAAGGCCAAAATAATTTGGCTGAATTGCTACACTATATATGGTATTGCCCTAAGATAAATCAATTTTGGGGGAGGGTTAATCACTGGTTCGTAAAGATTCTTCAAAGGAATGATACTTTACAGCTTGAATCAGTGATCTTTCTTCTACCAAAGCAAAATAGATATAGAAATAGAGATTTTATAAACCTTTCGATATTAATAGGAAGGAATTTAATTATGAAAAAATGGATCTCAAGGAAATGTCCTACCATTGCTGAATTTGTGAAAAAAATGTATAGTCTATTAATTCTGGAACAATGTTCTATAGAACCTGGAAATGAAAATAGAATAAGATATTTTTTTTAAGAAGTGGGGGGACATGAATAAATCTTATCTGATAGATATTCATAAACTATTAATCTGTCCTTTCTACCAATTACTATTTGTACAAGAAGAAATGCTAAGAGGTAAACTCCCTCAGTTTTTAATATATATAAGAATGGAAATTGATGACCTGGGGATAAGGGGGAAGAGGCAGGAGGTCAGGGAGGGAGCAGCACAATTTAGATCTTTTTTTTTTTTTTTTTTTTTTTTGATTTTAAATGCTTTATTGAAAAACGTATAAATAATACAAACATGAGAATTTGCAAAATGGTACATATGCATCAGTCTTTTGTTTTGTTTTGGCAATTCTATAAGTTACAAGGGAATAACAAAGAAAGTTTAATTGACATACAGAGAGAAAGGTAATTCCCTTTTTTTTTTTCTTTTATAGTAAATAAGATACCCTTTATGGGTCAACAACGGTGAGAGTAATTATTGGTTAAATAAAAGAAAGTATCTAATTAGGTATTTAACTGTGTAAAATATAGTCTGGTTACATGATTCCTGCAGGTAGAAAAGAGAAGGGTTGTAAGGTCGAGAAGATAGGTGGAGAGTCGGTTGGGGCTGAAAGGTCCATTGTCGTTTGCAAGCAATGGAGTGTAAAGGTAGGTATGTAAAGAAAAGGTATTGTAGGGTTCCTTATGTGGTATGTGGGGGTTGTGTGTGATTGAGGTATTCTTCCCATAGGAAGCAAATGGAGTGGTAGTCGTCTGTCTGTTTATTGCGGTTATAGTGGTGTTTTTCTAGTTTGAGGGACTGAGAGGTCGTTTCTTTCCAAATTGAGACTGACGGGAGGCTATGGTTTTTCCAGTGCTTTGGTATCAATCGTTTTGCTGAGTTTGTCATAATAGTTAGTAATGCCAGTCTTAGTTTACATTTTATTTTAGTGAACTTGTTAAAAAGGAAAAACCAGATATTTAGTTCAAGATTTGTTGATAAGAAAATTTCAAATTCTACTTTGATTGATTCCCAGTACTCTTGGGCGACAGGACATGTCCACCATATATGTGTTGGGGTGCCTATGTCGTTGCAGCCCCTCCAACAGTTTGGTGAGAGCTCGGGGAGAATGGCGTGTAGTCGGTATGGGGTGTAATACCATCTGTACAGAAGTTTGACGTTCATCTCCATTATATAAATGGAGGATGAAGATTTTGTCATATAGTGAACGATCTGCAGCCATTCTTTATGGGTTTGAGTGGAGCCGATCTCTTTTTCCCACTTTTGTATGTAAGAGGGGAGGGAGAGATGATACGGTTGCATGAGTAGTCGATGTGTGAATGAAAGAAAGCCTTTATTCAATGTTTCGTTAATGCAGCTGCTTTCGAAAGCTGGTTAAAGGGCGTGTGAGTTGGGTTTTCTTGGGGTGTTTAGTAATGAAGTCTGAAAGCTGTTGGTGTTGGAACCAGTTTAATTGTGTGGTCCCTAGTGTTGATATGATTTCGGGTAGAGTCTTGGGTTTCCCGTTTATAAGTATTGCGTGGCAAGGGAAGCCCCTGGATATATAGGGGGTTTGGGTTACTTGTGGGAGGAGTTTAACAGGGATTGTCGTAGAGGGGGGTTAGTGGGGAGGGTATTGTTGATATGTGGTTATGGCGTTTAATGTGCAAGTCCCACATCTTGAATGTCTCTTTGGTTATAGTTGGGAGGTGTATTGGTAGGTTTCGTTTATTGGATGGTAGCCAGCATTTGCTGCTCAGGTGGGTGGTGGAGGATAGTAAGTGCTCGAGGAGCACCCATTCTTTATGCTCTGAGTGTCTACTCCAGTGGATAATTCGGGAGTAGAAGGAGGCTAGTCTGTATTGCATTAAGTTTGGGATCCCTAGGCCGCCTAGTTCCTTGGGGCGGTATAATGTGGCAGTGGCTATTCGAGGTCTCTTATGTTGCCAGATGTAGGAGATAATAGATTTTTGAAGTTTATGAATTAGGGGGTTTGGGGTGGGAATTGGTAGGGTTTGAAAGAGGTATAATAACTTGGGAAGGAGGGTCATCTTCACTGAATTGATCCTACCCAGCCAAGAGATAGGCTTGTTGCTCCAAGATCTAAGTAAAGCAGTTGTTGTGTTAAAAATGGCTTTGAAATTTAAGTTGAGTATGACCTGTAAGTGCGGGGAGATGTGGACACCTAGATACTTGATGGATTGGCGTTGAAGGCGAAAGTGGGCTATTGATCGTATTGCATCCAGGTCGTTCTCGCATAGCCCTATGGGCAGTAATTCTGATTTTGTAATGTTGATTTTAAAGTTGGAGAAGGTGCCATAAGTGTGGAGGGTTTGCATAAGTGATGGAAGTGACAATTCGGGTTGTGTGATGGTAAGAAAGAGATCGTCAGCGTACAGAGTAACTTTGTATTCTTGGTGTGCTATTTTGATTCCATGTATAGCCTCATTGTGCCTGATGTAGGAGGCAAGGACCTCCATGGCGAGGACAAACAAAATAGGGGAGAGAGGGCATCCCTGTCGTGTGCCGTTTGTGATGTCGAATGGTTGGGAGAGTGTATCATTTAGTTTGATTTTTGCCTGGGGGCGGTTGTAGAGGGAGAATATTTTTCCTATGAACGATTGTTCAAAGCCAAATTGTTTTAGTGTCGTCTGTAAAAAAAGCCAATCCAGCCTATCAAAGGCTTTCTCCGCATCCATGGAGATGAATGCGGAGGGTATGCCGTTAGTGGCAGCGTATTCCATTAGAAGAAGGATTTTGGTGGTGTTGTCTTTGGTTTCTCTAAGGGGGGTGAATCCAGCTTGGTTAATGTGTACGATTGGCGGCAGTATGTTATTGATACGGGTGGCAAGTATCTTGGCGTATAACTTGATGTCTGTGTTTAAAAGGGATATTGGGCGGAAATTGGCAGGTGTGGTGGGGGGTTTGCCTGGTTTCGGTAATACTGCAACTTGTGCTTCTAGCATTGATTGAGGGAAAGGGTTAGTTTCTGATACCTCGTTAAAAAGCAGAGTGAGATGGGGTAGGAGTAGGGAGTAGAAGGTGTGATAATATTTCCCTGTGAAGCCATCTGGGCCGGGGCTCTTCCCGTTGTCAAGTGATTTAATAGCCACAAGCATTTCGGACTGGGAAATAGGGCTGTTAAGATGTCGAGTTTGCTCAGGTGTTATTTTGGGTAACTGTGCTTGCGCCAGATAAGAGAGTAGTTCCGGGGAGGGCCCATTTGGTGTGGAATTTTTGTTGATGTTATAGAGTTTTGAATAATAGTCGTGGAAAGATTGTAAGATGTCGGTAGTGGTAGTGAGAGTAGCGGGGGGTGGGGTCGCTTAATTTCGTTTATGTATGCTTTTAGTCTCTTTTTTTTTAAGGCCCTGGCTAGAAGCTTTCCTGATCTATTGCTCTCATGAAAGAACATGCTGTTGGTTTTCGTCCTAAGTGACTGGTATTCAATTTGAAGAAAGTTATCTAAAGCTTGTCTGGCATCTTGTAGACTAGCTGTTATTAGCGGATCAGTTGGGGACAACTTATGGGCTAAATCTAGGCGGGCAAACGTGTCTGAGAGCTCTTTATATAATTGTCTCTGCGACTTCTGGTATTGATTTTTAAGTTTAATTAGCTCCCCTCTGATCACGCACTTATGTGCTTCCCAGATTGTGTATTTATTGTCTACCGAGAGTGTATTTAAGTGGAAGTATTCCTGTATGGTGGAGCTAATCTTTGTTATGGTGGCTGGGTCGTTTAGTAAGTTATTATCTAGTTTCCATATGTATGGTGTTACGGGTGTATCTGGCCAAGAGATTTTGAGTTTTACTGCGGAGTGGTCGGACCATGATGTGGGGGAGATATCACATCTTTTAACCAAGGATAAGGATGCTTGGTTGGAAAAGATATAGTCTAAGCGACTGTACGTCTTGTTGGGATGTGAAAAGAAAGTATAATCCCTAGTGTCCGGGTGGATGAAGCGCCAAGTGTCGTGTAGGTTAAGGTTTCGTAGTCCTACCCAAAGTGTGTTTGTGATTTTTTTGGAGATAGCAACATTGGGGTTAGAGCTATCCTTTATGGGTTGCAATGGTACATTGAAGTCGCCAGCGAAGAAAGTGGGGCCCTTTGCGATGTCGACTATTCTATTAAGTATATATTTGAAGAAGGGGGTTTGATTAGTGTTTGGGGCGTAAATGTTGATTAATGTGATTGGCCTGCCAAAAAGTAGTCCCACTAGGGCGAGGAACCTGCCATTTGAGTCTTTCGCTGCATGTAACAGGGTAAAGGGGAGCGATTTGTGAATTAAAATGCTGACCCCACCGCTCTTAGAAGTATTAGAACTGTGGTAATGTGTGGTGTAGGTCTTACCAAAGTACTTGGGTTCCTTATTGCGTCTGAAGTGGGTCTCTTGTAGAAACAAGATGTCGGCCTGTCTTTTGGATAGGTCAAGTAAGGCTTTTGATCTTTTGTGTGGAGAGTTCAGTCCCTTTGCATTTTGCGTAAGGAGGGTTAGTGTTCTTGTCTGGTCAATGGTGTCTTTGGACGTCATGGTGTAGTGATGGTTGATGTTTTGACAAGATGAGACAGTATAGTAGATGTGGACCTGTTATGGTAGAGTACAGTCTGTGTGACAGATAGAATACCTGCAGGAGAATAAAAAGGTGCATAAAAAGTACAACAATATGAACAATAAATCATGGTTAACATTATAACATTGATGATTGTAACAAGCATGAACTGAACTATGAAGAACAACAAACAAATGGTGAAAAAGTCTCTCATCCTATTGTAGGGCATAACTGAGAGCAGTGCGGGGGTAATACCGCAAAGAGCCCTAATAGTCCTTTTTTTTGCTTAGGGTTAATTTGACAGACATCCTGGCTTGGGGTAGGTGATGGGAAGGGAGGGAGGGAAGGGGGAGGGGGGGGTGGGGGGCAGTGGGGGAAGGGTGCTAGGAGGGGGGTGAGAAGGTAAGTGGTAGATGGGAGAGAACAGAGGGCATAGCATTCAATTATATTCATCCAAATTAAAAAGAAAACATTACCCAAAGTTCAAAGTGATGTGCAACGTCTCTGAGGGTTGGAATATAGGTAGTTCGTCTTTAAGGCGACTGGCTGCAGGAGGAGGTAGGGCTAGAGGGGAGTTGGCTTCTAGCTGCTGTACTCGAAGGCTTGGTTTTTTTGTGAATGGCAGTGTGCCAAGACTCTGCAGGATTGCTCAGTCTCTTGGGGTTTTGGGGTGTTTTCTGCCCCGGAGGGGGTGTTTCTTTAGGGGGATCCAGTCCAAGTGATGTGCAGAATGATTGAATGTCCTCTGGAGATTTGCAGACTACGCGGGTGTTGTTGCTGATAGTCCAGACGTTCGTAGGGAAGCCCCATCTGTATGGAAACTTCTTGTTTCTGAGTAGGGTTGTAAGGGGTGAGAATTCTTTCCTGCGTTGCAGGGTCCGAGTTGACAAATCTTGAAAGAATTGTAATACGTTGCCCCTGAAACGTATAGGTTGATTTTTGCGAGATTGATTCAAGAGCATTTCCTTTTCTTGGAATACTTTGAAGCGTATCACAATGTCTCTAAGTGGGGCTGAGTCGGGTGGCTTTGGTCGTAATGTCCTGTGTGCCCTGACCCATTGGATATCATCTGGAAAGGATGAGTCTTTTAAATGGCGGAATAGGTCTTGGAGATAGACTGGAAAGTCTCTAGGTAGAATTGATTCAGGTACCCCCCTGATGCGCATGTTTTTGCGCCTGCTGCGGTTCTCTAAATCGTCTAATTTTTCTTGAAGTGAGAGGATAGTTTCATGTTGGGAAGCGAGCTGCTCGTTTAGTTGATGTACATCTTCTTTGATAGTGTCCTGATTACTCTCCAGGGTTTCAACTTGAAAACCTAATGTGTGAATGTCCTGTTTCATTTCCACAAGTTCCTCTCTTATGCAGGATCGTACTATGTCTGCAATATCTTGTTTTGACGGCAAATTTTTGAGGAAGGTGGGTGAGAGTGGACAGTTTTCTGACTGGGTGTTGCTTGCTTGCAGTTCTTGTGAGTGTGCAGGGGGGATTTTTCCCTGGGCCTGCGGCTGGTAGGAGAGATTGGGTCAGGGCATTGTAGGAAAGAGGACATAGTGAGGGATTTGCCTGTTGCAGGTTTGATCAATTTGTCTTGTTTTGTATTGCGCTTTGACGTCATTTTGGATAGTATGTGGGTCAGATAGGTGGCAAGGTGATAAACAAAGAAGAAAGTGGGGTGACCTTGCACTGGATGGTGTCACCTTATAGAGGACGATTGGCAAATGTTAGGTTAAGGCTGCAGGTGGAACAAGGCAGCGTGTATATGAGGAGCTGGTTCCTGGAGAATTAAAAGAGGGTAGTGTCTTTATTTTGTTGTATTCTCCCTTATTCTTTTAGTTTTTCTTTTGTGTCTTTGTATTCCTGCCTTTCTTTCCCCTCCTTTTGATTTATGCTTGTTTTACTCTGTCAGAGGTTAATAACCCATATGAGGGGGGGCCTCCCGTGAGGGTATTTTAGGCTTCTAAGGTGCAGTTTTAGGTAGGCTTAGACACTAGCTTAGTGTGGGCAGCAAAGCTTGCTGTTTTCTGTTTTGTCTTTAATGATAGGCCCAAACCCCAGATAAGGTTGCTGATGAAGGGGGTACAGGGGCCTGCTCGGCAATACCGCTGTGTTGTGGGCAGAGGCTGTATGATTGCTGGCTTACCCGGGTCCGTTTTGAGTGCCGCGGTAGGCCCAATCCCCGGCCTAAAGTTGCGGCCGCTATCCGGTTCACTGTGCGGCCTGGTGGGAAATCAGTCCGGAGGGTAGGTTAGGCTGTAGGGAGGTGATCCGCTGTATTGACGCTTCTGTAGGGGCTCCGTGACAGGCGGTAAGGCCCCAGGAAAGGTGGGTGGTGAGTCTGGTGCGAGGTGCGGCCTGTGGCGGCCGTGTGGATACTGAGTTCTAAGTGCTCCGGAGCGTTACAAGTTTGCCCCGCTGCCCTTTCTAGGGTTTAGATATTTAAGTGCCAGTGCCTATGAAGGCGATTCTGAGGTGGATGGCCAGGATATTTGTGTGATTGAGGGCTATTTGCGGCGGAGCTCCGGAGTTAAGCTGCGCTCATGTCAGCTGCCGGCTCCGCCCCCCGCACAATTTAGATCTTTACTCCCCCCCCCTTTTCTGTAATCCAGAAGATTTAAAATAAATTATGCTTAAACTAGCAATTCAAATATATGAAGGTCTAGTATATGACTGATTTAGATAAGAAGATCGTATTTCTCTGCTATATGAACTTATAGCTTCTATATGTTTTATCAAGATATCTTTTGTGTTTGCTATATGTACTATGTATAAAAAACAAAACAAAATTTCAGCAGTGTGTTATGAAAGAATCCATATTTTTCTTGTTGTTATATGTTGTGAATATGCTGATTTTTGTATAACTACCTGTAATATCATCAATGATCAACCTCTGAAAGGCAAATATTTTGTATTGTAGACACACCGCTTATGTCAAACATAAAAAAATGAAATATAAAGAAGAAAGAAATTCTATTACATAAAACAAATGTTAGAATTTTGTGCAAAAAATTGAAATTCAAAACAAACAAATGTGTGAAATTTTGTTTTATTTTTTGAATGTTGCAAAACATTCGCCCATCCCTAAAATTGGTTTCAGTTTTCAAGAAAAGCAAAAGGTAATTATTTATTTTTTTTAAATGTGTATGCGATATTGTTTTTTACTTTCTTTTATTATGATTTTATTATTATTACTATTTTAATAATAATAATAATAATAAACTGACAGGGGAAAAAATATATATTTATATTTATATATTTGTATATATACTACTCTTATAAAGCTATATCTTATAGATACATTTTTCTTAACATATTTTCAAAATTCTATAGGCAAGTTTATACTGCAAATTATATGATACACAACTACTCTAAAAAGGTATTGGAATTCATACGTCCAGCTTCACAGTGGTTCTGTGACAATAGAAACAACTCATCTTCTTCTCCATATTAGGATTATATTATTTTTTAAGACAGAAATATGTTCTCAGAAATTGCCTTAGATTGTGGAATCACACACTGAAAATTAGTATTGACAAGAATTACAGAACAATTTATTTGGTTCACATCTTGAACTTGTTCACTTGTTTACAGCTTTGTGGGCAACTTGGAATTCTTAAAGAATATATCTTGCACTCTTAGATGACAAATCTTTTTAACTTCTTCAATGCCATTCTGAAGTTCTTGAGAAGGATCATTTAGGATACGAGAACTTAATTCTGACATTATTTTGGTTTTGTATGCCATTTTAGCACATATGACAAAGGGGAAGCCAAACTTGTTCTTATATTGAGAGTTTAGAAGCGTCATTCTGTCCTGCTCTGTTGAAGTCAGGGAAATCAGCCCAGCATGACTCTGTTCCTGCTGAGATTCTTCTGTCAGCGTTCCACTGGCCAGCTCTCTCCCTGCCAAGTCAGGGTGACATCGCAGAATCCCCTCTTTCCCTGTTAAGATAAACACAATTAAATATTTAAATTTAATTTGATTTCATGTTACTATAACACATATGGTGCTCAAAGTACATAAATATTATTTATGGTTGCATCTGATTGAGGACATTTAATTTTGTATCACTTTTTTTGCTTTGCTTTTTTGAAGACCGGATGTTTGTCACTGTTCACCAATAGAGCTGTAGCAGCTGTCAGCCAGTGAGCTTTTTTTCTCATGGACTAGTTGTGCACCACCTGTTTAGTTTAAAAATTAATACTATCATTTATTAGTAAAGTGTTGGCAAATTATATATATACAGTCTAAAATAAAGACCCAGTGAGTGCCTTTAAAGGGACAGTCAACACTTACTTTAACATGTTTTTATATTGAAAATAACAAAACGGAGGTCCGCCTACACTATACCCCTCCTGCCTTGCTGCCTTGCTTCTGTCCTAATCAGCGGCGCTAACTACTCTAATACCCAGTAAATATGGATGCCGGACTCCCCCCACCATTACGAAGCTGCCTTCTTCTTCAACTGATAAGCAAATCAGAATCCAGTCATCGGACAGAAATTGCAAGCGCGTGCAATTTCAGTCTGAGGACTGGATTCTGATTTGCTTATCAGTTGAAGAAGAAGGCAGCTTCGTAATGGTGGGGGGAGTCCGGCATCCATATTTACCGGGTATTAGAGTAGTTAGCGCCGCTGATTAGGACAGAAGCAAGGCGGCAAGGCAGGAGGGGTATAGTGTAGGCGGACCTCCGTTTTGTTATTTTCAATATAAAAACATGTTAAAGTAAGTGTTGACTGTCCCTTTAATTTTGGACTACTTGTATTACTTCAAAGTGCACCCCGGGCAGGAGTATATCGTTTTTACGTTACTGAGAGTGCTGCACCACCACTGACTTTATATATATATACACACATATACATATATATATATATACACATGCATACTAGAGCCTATGATCTAAATCAACTTAAACAGCTTTATCTTGGTATTCTAGCCTTGAAAAAAATATTGTAACTATACCATTATTGAACCATTATGAAAAACAATTTAAAAAGCTTGATGTTAAAGGGACATGAAACCCATATTTTTTCTCTCATGATTTAGAAAGAGCATGCAATTTTAAACACTTTTCTAATTTACTTCTATTATTTAATTTACTTTCTTCTCGTGATATCCTTTGCTGAAAAGCATATCTAGATAGGCTCAGTAGCTTGTGATTGGTGGTTGCACATAGATGCCTCATGTGATTGGCTCACCCATGTGAATTGCTATTTCTTCAGCATAGTATATCTAAAGAATGAAGCAAATTAGATAACAGAAGTAAATTGGAATGTTGTTTAAAATGATATTCTCTAACTGAATCATGATAGAAAATGTTTGGGTTTAGTGTCCCTTTAACTTCACGCAAAAATATATGTGCGATGTTTCATGTACATGACAGATTTTTTTTTGTAGGTGAATGCCCCTTTAAGATGTGGTACTTTGTGAATTCATACTTTACCTTCATTTCCCATTACAATATCTATTGTAGTGTGTTGAGTGTTACCAACAGAGTGTCTTTATAAGCCTTTGTAAGAAGGAATGTGATTATATGGTAATAAAAACATTTAGTCACTATTCTGTGTAACCCAGGGAATAATGTAATAAGCTTGTGGAATTTACGGCATCCCCCAAGCAGGGACAAGATAAGAACTTTAGGATATCTCCAACCTTTTCAAAGCTGAGCTTTTCAAGGCTTTGATGTGCTTCCTATTCTCCTGAGGTTTGTAGAACTATAATTGTTGTTGAACATTGAAAGATATTTGCTGAAATAACTGTATGATTTTGAACACACTATATTACAGTGAAGGCTACTTGATATATATTCTCCTAGCAACTCACAAAAATATGTTCACATAATCCTGATCGTGACATGTTTGTCATTAAAGAGATCGATGACAAATATTTTGTATCCTTCTTTGTATTATGTGTTTATGAATATCCTGTGCCAATGGTGAAACAATAACATCTGCAGCAGGTGCCAGTGCATGGTGCCCATGACTGCAGGGGTGTCTCATTTAAACATGCAGCTGGCATAATTGGGTTGTAGGGGCTTATATCATTCTGATCTCAGCTCTTATTTTGTCATTTAGCCATGAAATAGGGGCTGCAGGGGCCATTTATTGTTTCTGAAACCTCATATAGCCTTTACAACTGGAACAATCAGACTACAGTTACATGCATCTGATCTGAGGTCTTATTTAGGCACCCAGCTAGCATAAAGAGGGCTACAGGGGCCATGCATCGGATCTGAGGTCTCACATAATCCTTTTCCTAAAGGGGGTTACAGGAACCATTCATCTGATGTGAGGCCAGACATAATCCTAACATACAGTCAGAAACAATGGGGTTGCAGGGCTATGCACAAAATCTTTCATGTCCCTTTAAACTTCATTTGTGCAGTGACCATTACTTGCTGTTACAACCCTACAAGGCTGGATTCTCTTCAGAAAGGCTTACCTGGCAAGATTTAATAAATCTTCTAGTGTAACATGACCTTGTTTACTATTCAGGGAATACTAGAGAAACAGAAAGTCAGTTTTGCTCATGCCCAGAGGAGGAAATAATACAACGTAAGTTACCAACATGTCAGCTACCTCATTGGCTAAACTGAGTATTTGTAACTGCTAGTTTTGCAAGAAAAGTAATTTGTTTGCTGTTTTTTTTTAACACAAGCTGTTTCTTTATATATTTGCTTTGGTATAGCATATTTGTTTTTACTAAAGAAGTACTTTTTCATATCCTTTCAGTGCACTGGATTAAAGTTGTGTATACAGGGGACAAAAATAAATCTTGAAATAATGGTCAGCTCTTAATTCTAATGTATTTTATGAGGTTAGAATGGCAATCTCTGAAGTTTAAATGATCATGTAATTTGTATGTCATTTGTGGCACAAAGAGGGACATACAGTCAGAAGGGGGAATAAAAGTGCAAAAAGAAAGTGCAAAATATAAAATGCTTTAAAGGGACACTAAAGTCAAAATTAAACTTTCATGAATCAGACAGAGCATACATTTTTAAGAGACTTTCCAATTTTCTTCTATTATCAAATTTTGCACATTATTTTATATAACACACTTTCTGAGGCATAATGTCCTTCTGAACATGTGCACAGGTTCACAGGGCATACGTATACTACTCTGTGATTGGCTAATGGCTGTCACATGATACAGGGACCGGCAATTAGGGAAAAAATAAAATTGCTAGAAAAATAAATCTACTGCTTATTTGAAATGCAGTGTTAAAGGGACATGAAACCCAAAAAAGTTCTTTCATGATTCAGATGGAGAATGCAATTTTAAACAACTTTCCTTTTTCTTCTATTATTTAATTTGCTTCCTTCTCTTGTTATACTTTGCTGAAAGGTTTATCTAGGTAAGCTCAGGAGCAGCAAAGAACCTAGGTTCTAGCTGCTGATTGGTGGCTGCACATATATACCGATTGTCATTGGCTCACCCATGTGTTCCGTTAGAAACCAGTAGTGCATTGCTGCTCCTTTAAAAAATTATACCAAGAGAATTAAACAAATTAGATAAAAGAAGTAAATTAGGAAGTTGTTTTAAATTGTATTTTCTATCTGAATCAGGAAAGATGTTTTTGGGGTTTTATGTCCCTTTAAGTATTATTGCATTGTCTTTTTATTAGGCACTTGTTAATTATGCAATTCTACTGTACTTAGTGATCCTTTAACAAGTGAGGACATTTTATTATTGCACTATTGCTATGAAATAACACATAGTTAAAGTCAGTTCCAGAGCAGAAATGCACTACTGGGAAGCTACCTGGTGAGCCAAGAAGCATATATGCATAGTCACCAATTTAAACCATGTAAGTTTCATTTTAATTTGCATGCCCTTTAAGTTTTCATGCAAGAGTTAATATGGACAAAGGATCTTCTGGTTATCTTCTCTCAAATGCTAGGTTTTGTGGTGTCTATGTAGCTATTTTAGGGCTCTCTCTAGTATCCCTGCATAGTATTTTAGTAAGGGATCAGGCATCTTACTAAAGCCTACACATAGAGGTGGTAATGTGTGGAAACTGGTGGCAACATGAAAAAATCTCAATAGACTTAAATGGAGATAAATGTTTTTACCACCTGAATTGAAACTAAAGCTAAAATGGGTAAATAGACAGGATTATCCCTGGTCTGCAACTGTGGGGGAAATAATTATATACATAAATACAAATGATAAATCATTCTCTATTCTATTTATTGATTTTGTGAACTGAGTTATCTTTGTTATTTTCTTACCAAAAGTGTCTACAAATGGTTAACCTGTAAAATGCTATTACCAACCATGCATTGCAGATAATACCAACGGGTCATGAACGTTGATCCAAAATCCAAAGATATATAATACAAGTATAGCAAAACAATTTTGTTCAGATGGGGTATGAATAGGTAGGTAAAAAATGCTTACAGAAGGCAGCTGAGCTATAAGGGAAATGGAACTAAAGACTTCTCATGCAATTATCTGATTGGTTTGCACTAACTCCAGGGCGATCATGATAAACAAGACAGGGCCTGATAGCTGGAAGCAAACCTTTGCAACACATTGATCCTCTTTGAAATGCAAATGGGCCATTGCACATATATTGCTAACAAAAACATCAATACTCTGATGATACAATCTGGCATTCACAACTATAGGCTATGATTTTAACTACATTTTGATTGGCTAATATACTTACCATGTAAATCAATATAAAAATGTAAAGACAATATTCAAACCAAACCTTTTTCTTTTGCTCACTTAATACGATACGTTTTGAATTGATTCAGAAGACATTTTTTTTATTAGCATACACTAAATAAGAGAGATTTTTTTTCCTTTAATTCTGATTAAGGTTAATGGGTTTTTACAATTATCGGCATTCTACTAATTTACCCTATTTTAAAAATAACAATTGTGAAAGTTGATAAAAAGATAAATAAATTAATGTCCTTCCTAGTGCATATTATTATTATCATCATCATTATTATTATTATTATTATTATTATTATTATTAACAATATACAAATAATGTAATATATTATTTGCCTCCTCAGTGGGAAATATGAGGTACATATGTTCATGGAAAGATAATTATAGGATTAAAAATACTTTATTTCAAAGTTTCAGTATTGTAGTCTCCCAAATATAAATTTCATATTGGTCATCTTTAGAAAATCCTATTATACTCCATGGTTTTCAAAATCCTATTCTCTTTTAAAAGGACTTTAAAGTCAAAATTAAACTTTAATTATTTAGATAGAGCAAACAGTTTTAAACAACTTCCAATGTATCTAATGTGTTTCATTCTACTGGTATCCTTTGTTGAAAAGGATACATAGGTATGCTCAGTAGCAGCAATGTACAACTGTGAGTTAACTGCTGATTAATGGCTGCACACAAATGTCTCTTGTCAGTGGTTCATTCATACAAAGACTTCAGCTACCTCCCAGTCGTGCATTGCTGCTACTTCATCAAAGGATACCAAGAGAATGAAGCAAATTTGACAATAGAAGTAAATTGGAATGATGTTTAAAATTGCACGCTTTATCTAAATCATGAAAGAAAAAGTTTGGGTTTCATGTCGCTTTAAGTTTTGTATTAATAATATATTGAGAAATCTTGAAGATCCTGATAATTTTAAATTGTTCTAATATGAATACAAATCTATCACCAAACCAAAATATTACATTGTTAATGATTCATTAATGAGCCATTGTAAGAGATTTTTTTAGTTAAATGGATATGAAACTCTCAGCATACACATTTTCCAATTTACTTCTACTATTCAAATTTGCGTAGTTCTCATGGTATTCTTTGTTGAAGAGATACTTAGGTAGGTATATACGGAAAGATGAACTTAGGTGTCTGGAGCATTACACAATAGGAAATAGTGCTGACATGTAGTGCTCTTGCAAATGGATAACATTCTTGCAAAACTGCTGCCATATAGTGCTCTGTGTGCTTTTCATCAAATGATACAAAGAGAACGAGAAAATTTGATAATAGAAGTAAAATAGATCTGAATCACAAAAGAAAATCTTGGGTTTCATCTCACTTCTATTCTCTTTGTTTTCTTTGTACTTTGTTTTCTTGATATCACTTGTTAAAAAGCATACCTAGGTTGGCTTGGGGGAAGCAATCCACTAGCCACTAATGTGGCTTCAAATATCTTGTCATTGGCTCACCCGTTACATTCTCATCTGTTGCAGCACTATAGGGATCCTGGGTGAGACCTTGACTATAGTGCTCTAATGAAATAAAGCATCTTATTTTTACACTTGCATGGCATTTAAGACTCATGAAGATTAATGCTCAGTGAGAATTTCTATGAAAAAGACTAATTTGTGTCCTTTAAGTGGCATTGGTGCATTTTGACTTTAATGAGCTATGGTTAAACTGTGGGGATATATTTTTATTATAGAGCTATTTTAGTGAAATCAGATGTTTCCTGCTCTCCCTGCATATCTGCACCTTAGTGTACCTTACTGACACAATGGCACTGAAATGCAAATAAATTCAGGCATGTGCATATTCTTTATGCTCAGAACTATGTAACATTTCAAGTAAGATGGTACAAATGAGACTAGAAAGTAGAGATTATTTTGCTTTCTGTTGTTTTAGAACAGGGAAAACTGCCCTTTTACATCTGATGAGTGGGCAAAGAACATGACTACAACTGGAGCCCTCTGGAGGGAAGAACAGAAAACTGAGGGTACCATGCAATCTTACATAAGCTGTATTTAATAGCCATACATTTATATGCAACCTTCAAGGCTTTTAAAATATTAATGTGCAGCCCCCGTGCGTTAGCAAGTTGGTTGTTTTAGACTTTTGTTTTGGAACATGCATTACATTTTTATACAGGGGTTTGTCTATCAAGCAGATAACTTTTCTGCTATTTCTGATAGAACATGGCTTGATGAAAATTCCCTGCCCCCTGCTCTCGAGCGATTGGCTTGTCAATCACTCTGAACGAGGTGTGGCTGAAGGCAAGTTTGTACCATAACGTCTCAGAAGCTGCAAATGTTTCTTGATAGTTTTCCCCTAAATATGTCTTTAAATAGGTATAGTATATATATATATATATATATATAAATATATATATATATATACTATAAGTAATAAGTAATTGTCTTTTCTCCTTTACTGTGAACAATTAAGGTTAGATATAAATAAGATCCCAAAAATCTCAAGAAATCACTTTGTAGAATGTTGCAGGGTCAAGGTTATGGATCCTGCTGGATGCACTCCAACCTCTCTGGTTCAAACCTCCCCCACTGAAATCGGCAATCTTAAATTACAGAAAAAGTGAGCAAAGAAAGCACATTAAAAAGTTGTTTTAATTAGCAAAATTAAAACTGTTATAGGGATTTACATTTTGAGCTCAATGTCCCTTTAAGGGTAACGGAATCAAATGTAGAGTTAAATACAACGAAACCAATTACATAAAAAAGAACAGGTTTCTGCAGACAAACGAAGCATGAATTTATAGTAGGTCTGGGCCTACAGGATGTTGCCTTTATTGTTCTCTTTCATCTTTGTAAATTTCCCTCCTCTTTTTTGTTTTCCAAAGCACTTTCTTTTTGTTTTCTGTCTTTCCCTCTGATCCTCCTCTTCCTAATTTGTTACTTATTCTTTTCAATACTGTTCTGCATCTAACAGAAATCAAAGAGTGGAGTATGGGAGAGAATTTATAAGAATTTAGTAAACCCTGTTTTTCAGGAGCTTGTAACTGGATTGCGTGAACAAATTTCTTTGAAATTTGGCGGAGACTGGAAATGCTGAAATTGTTATCTGAATGTTATACTAGAAAAACAATGCACTATATATATAAATGAAATCAAGTGAAGTGCTTATTTATATATATTCTTAAAAAACAGTTAAATAAAAAAAATTGTTAAGATCTCCTCAGTAGCGACTTGGCAACACAGGTTTGTGGGAGAGGTACCCCGAGGGCAGTGAGTAGCTGCAGACAAGGGCGGAACTACCATTGGTGAAGCAGGTGCAGTGGCACCAGGGCTCAAGTGCTGGGTGGCCCATAGCTGCCAGTCTATACATATGTGTTTGCCTATGTGTCCATTATGTGTGTATAGATCCTCATCATCATTATACTGTGCAGCATACTCATCAGTGTATAGATACTCACATTATTATACAGTCCAGCGTGTTCTCTATTAATGCATATATAGCCCTTCATTATACAGCCTAGCATATTTACCAGGGTATACATACTCACCATATTTATACAGGGTATTATTCAGGGTATATAGTGTATAGAAACTCACATCATTGAGGAGCACAGTGTGCTCACTGCCAGTGTATAATCAGTGAATCACTCAGTTTCATTATAAAGTGCAACATGCTCATTATCAATGTGTATATGTATATATAAATATATAAATACCCCCTGTTTTGTATATATATATATATATATATATATATATATATATATATATATACAGGTCACCTTCTCTGTTGTGGCCAATTAAGGACAGTTATAAATAGGTCATATTCAATCAATGGCTGTGGGGAATATAACAGTGTTCTGCACTTCCATTTCTAACAGGAACCGAAAAGCTCACAATTTTAGAAAGGAATTAGGAAAAGGGGACAAAATAAATAATGAAAGTATTTGGCAGACTTTATATATATATATATATATATATATATATATATATATATATATATATATATATATATACAGTATATATATATATATATATATATATATATATATATAATCAATTAGCCAGTGGCCCAGCACTCCAACCTTGGCAGAACATAATCAACCTGGGTGCAATCCTCAAGAAAACTTGTATACTTGTATGTAAAGAAGAGCACTCTCAGGATACTTTTACTTTTGTTTGGGAGCACTGCTACAACGCCAACTTAAGATTAATGTTGTCCTGAAGAAGGCTCATATAAGAGCCAAAACATCGACATTGGATTTTCTATCTATGACAAGTTTTGGATTTGTCAAAATAAAAACATTTGTTGTCTTTTCAAAAATCCTGAGAGTGTCCTTCTTTACATACAAGTATTTATATATATATATATATATATATATATATATATATATAGTTTATCATTTTATATTATCATCTCAATTTAGTCTGTATTTAGTTAGCATTGTGTGCAGTGCAGTACTCCCACCACAGAGGGAGCTGTGGCTTATGATTTAACATAAAGGGACAGTCAACACTAGAATTTTTGTTGTTTTAAAAGATAGATAATCCCTTAATTACCAATTCCCCAGTTTTGCATAACCAACACAGTTATAATTATACACATTTTACCTCGGTAATTACCTTGTATCTAAGCCTCAGCAGACTACCCCCTTATTTCAGTTCTTTTGACAGACTTGCATTTTAGCCAATCAGAGCTGACTCCATGGTAAATTCACGTGCATGAGCTCAATGTTATCTATATGAAACACATGAACTAATGCCCTCTAGTGGTGAAAAACGATCAAAATGCATTTAGATTAGAGGCGGCTTTCAAGGTCTAAGAAATCAGCATATAAACCTCCTAGGTTTAGCTTTCAACTAAGAATACAAAGAGAACAAAGCAACATTGGTGATAAAAGTAAATTGGAAAGTTGTTTAAAATTACATGCCCTATCTGAATCATAAAAGGGTTTTTTTTGGACTTGACTGTCCCTTTAAGTGTCTTTAGTCTTTTAGTACTGTAAGAATGTTCTTCTCTAGTCTTCTTTATCTGTGCTGAGTGTTCATCTGTTATACTAAACTTTCAATAGTGTTTTAGCACAATTAAAACATTACAAACAAATCCTCAGTATATCTATCTATCTATCTATCTATCTATCTATCTATCTATCTATCTATATACTGTTTTCAATTCCAGCAGCCCCAACACAGCAGTTAGTAAGTTAAACATACTGTGTGGTAATATCTGTCTGTATGACATCAATATAAACTAGGGTTCTTTGTGGTGTTCTGCCATACAGAGGCTAAAGGCTTAATAATTTAACCCTTGTTTGCTTATTTTGGTACTTGCTGTAAAATTATTCTTCCTATGCCAGTTATGTGCTTGAGAGTAAGGGAGGAGATGGGGAGCATTAAAGGGCTGCATTAAAGTGCAAAAAGAAAATGCTCTATGTTAGCACATTTATTATTGTACAGATGCTTGTATATAGCTATGTGTTTAAACCATGCAAATGGATTAAACACATATTTAAAGTAATCTCCAGAGTAGTAGTGCACTACTGGGAGCTACCTGAACACATCTAGTGAGCCAATGACAAAAGACAAATGTGTGTAGCCACCAATCAACAGCTAGCTCCCAGTAGTGCAGGCAGCTCTGGAGATTACTTTAACTATGTATTTAATTCATTTGCATTGTTTAAACACCTAATTATATGCAAGCAGGAAGGTAGGTTTAGGATCCTGCACTTGTATGGATCACTATATGGCAACAGTTTTCCAATAATCGTTTTAGCTGTGTTATACATTGTGCAAAGACTGTTGCCACCTAGTGCTCAGAAGCATTCTTGCAAAACTGCTGCCATATAATACTCCAGACATGTGTATGCTCCTAAACCACCTGCCTGCTTTTTAAAAAAATCAAAGGATACCAAGAGAACAAAGTAAACTGGAAAATGTTCTTAAAAAAAGGTTTAATGTTTAATGTACCTTTAACTGTGCTAGACAGTGTAGAGAGTGGAGGAGTTGCCTATTAGAAAATCTGAAACCGTGCATAATATAAGAGACAATGCAAAATAGCTTAGTTTGAATTTCAAATGAGTAGTAGATTCTTTCTGACAAGTTTTAAAGTTAGTTCTATTTTCCCTCGCACTGCATCATGTGACAACCATCAGCGAATCACAAAATACATATAAGTATACTGTGAATCTTGCACATGCTTAGTAGGGGTGGGTGCCTCAGAGAGTGTGCATAAAAAATATTGTGCACATTTAAAAAATGAAAGAGAATTGGAATTGGAAATGGTGTGCTCTATCTTGATTGATAGCTTATTTTTGGAGTTTTATGTTCAAACTGATTTTGTGTTGCTAAGTTTACAGCTGGAATATGATCTAGCCCTGAGCTGGGAATCAATGTTAGAAAAAAGACTGAATAAGCTGATATAAGGGATATTTTATAGAAAACTATAGAGAGGTGGAGAGAGTTGGGACAAAAGGGTACACTAGATAGGTGGGCAACAGAAATGGGGAGGGGAGTGAAGGGTGAAAAGTTAGGAACAGAAGCAGGAGGAGATAATATGCTGTTTTGCTCTCTCTGATTCTAATTACTTCCTCTCTCTGACCTCTAGATCAGTGATTTTTAACCTTTTTCTTGCCGTGGCACACTTTTTTACATTAAAAAATCCTGTGGCACACCACCATCAAATTTAAAAAAAATCACACATTGTAGCCTAATACAGCATATATATATATACACATACACACACATACTGTAAGTATTGTGCTGTTATGCCATGCCTCCTACAAACTACCCCTGCACTGGGAGTAAAAACAAGCAAAGTTTAAAAAATATGTCACACTGTTGTCAGTCTGCCGTGGCACACCTGAGGATCTCTCATGGCACACTAGTGTGCCACGGCACACTGGTTGAAAAACACTGCTCTAGATGCTTCTCTCTGTGCTGCATGCAGTCAGGTGCTGTATGAACTCCCAGCCTCTTGTACAGGGACAAAGTACAACATCTACACTGACAGCATGGCACTCTCAGTTGTACACACAGACAAACATGCACTCATACACATACATGCACACATACATAACACATAAACATACACAGACAAACATGCACACATACACATACATGCACACATACATAACACATAAACATACTCACACAGACAAACATGCACACATACACATACATGCACTCACGCACACAGATAAACATGCACTCATACACATACATGCACTCACGCACACAGATAAACATGCACTCATACACATACATGCACTCACGCACACAGATAAACATGCACTCATACACATACATGCACACATACATAACACATAAACATACTCACACAGACAAACATGCACACATACACATACATGCACACATACATAACACATAAACATACACAGACAAACATGCAAACATACACATACATGCACACATACATAACACATAAACATATTCACACAGACAAACATGCACACATACACATACATGCACACATACATAACACATAAACATACACAGACAAACATGCACACATACACATACATGCATACCTACATAACACATAAACATACTCACACAGACAAACATGCACACATACACATACATGCACACATACATAACACATAAACATACACAAACATGCACACATACACATACATGCATACCTACATAACACATAAACATACACACACACAGACAAACATGCACTCATACACACGCAAAAAAACATTCATAAACACATATATAATATACACACAGACACACACACACAGACAAACATGCACTCACTTTCACACACACAAACAGAAAAACATACACACACAGACAAACATGCACTCATACACACACATGCATACATGAACACAGACAAACATGCACACATACACATACATGCGCACACACAGACATACATACACATACATACACACACAAACATACATAAACATACATACATGCACACGCAAACACACATAATACACACACACACACATAGAAAAAATGCACTCACACATACATACATACAAATACACATACATGCACACACATATACACATACATACACACACATATACACATACATGCACACACACATAAACATACACACAGATAAACATGCACTCACACACACACACATATATACATACATGCACACATACACAAACGTGCACGCATACATACACGCATAAAACACACAAACACACACAAAAACAAATACACATTCACAACACACACATAAACATAAACAAACACATGCACATACATAAACATGCACACATAAATATACACACACATAAACAAACACACGCACATACACCCACCCACACACGCATAAACATACACATACATAAAAAAACCACACACATACACATACTGTGCTGTCCTTACATAACAATCATTAGGTCTTTATATGAATGATGCACTGGCAATTTCTGAATGTAGACTGGCCATTCATTTACATAACACGGTGGCTCCAGTAGATTTGCACACACTCATATGGATATATGCACATACAGTATATAGTCCTCTAAAATGAATGGCTGCTGCACTTTTTATGTTAGCAGTTCTGTAACACTGTGCAGCACTATAGTAATATCATGCAAGATGACAAGGCACAGTTGCTAACAGTCCCTGATTTCCAGGGACAGTCCCTGGATTATTTTGCATGTCCCTGGATTTTTTTTTGTCCCTGGAAATGTCCCCTCCAGGAGGTTAGGAAGGCTGCAGCGGAGCTGGGGCATGTGTGACACAAGTTCATGGGGAGAAGCTGCCGGTGAGGCTATACATGAAGCAAGTACTCTGCTTGATCACTCAAAGCAGGTCTAGGCAGAGGGGCCTATTTATCAAAGTGTCAACCAAAAATACGTCGGAATTCCGCATCGTAATTGTTGCGAGATTGATCCGACCTAGTTATCAAAGCCCCAAAATTGGCAGATCGATACTTACGCATACCTCCCAACATTTCAAAATTCAAAAGAGCGACCCCCCCGCGGCAAAAAAAATTGAAATGTGGTGGGCGGGGCTTAAAAAATCATAAGACCAACGTAATATAAATAAAATTCTTAATAAAGTCATATATTTTAATACACTTAGGCAGCAAATCAAACACAAGCTCAAACCACTGGTATCGCTATGTGAGCTATGTATTTATTTAGCCTTTGCAAAGACATTGCTAAATATTTTTATCTTAATTGGACATTTAATAATAAATTCTTTAAAACTGCTCTCTGCATTCCCCATTAATATTCTAGATGCTGGCCTTTAAAGTCAGCAAAAATGCACAGTAGCACGCTACATAGCATACACTTACACATGCAGATACACACACACACACTACATAGCATACACTTATACATGCAGATACACACACACTACATAGCATACACTTATACATGCAGATACATACACACTACATAGTATACACTTATACATGCAGATACACACACACTACATAGCATACACTTATGCATGCAGATACATACACACTACATAGCATACACTTATACAGGCAGATACACAGACACTACATAGCATACACTTATACATGCAGATACACACACACACTACATAGCATACACTTATATATACAGATACACACACACTACATAG
This sequence comes from Bombina bombina, assembly GCF_027579735.1. Classification (NCBI taxonomy): domain Eukaryota; kingdom Metazoa; phylum Chordata; class Amphibia; order Anura; family Bombinatoridae; genus Bombina; species Bombina bombina. Next base: position 1,121,354,002 of record NC_069501.1, on the reverse strand, counting down.
CATACACTTATACATGCAGATACACACACACTACATAGCATACACTTATACATGCAGATACACACACACTACATAGCATACACTTATACAGGCAGATACACACACACTACATAGCATACACTTATACATGCAGATACACACACACTACATAGCATACACTTATACATGCAGATACACACACACTACATAGCATACACTTAAACATGCAGATACACACACACTACATAGCATACACTTATACAGGCAGATACACAGACACTACATAGTATACACTTATACATGCAGATACACACACACACATTACATAGCATACACTTATACATGCAGCATACTCTTATACATGCAGATACACAGACACTACATAGTATACACTTATACATGCAGACACACACACACTACATAGCATACACTTATACATGCAGATACACACTTATACATGCAGATACACATACACACACTACATAGCTTACATTTATACTTGCAGACACACACACACTACATAGCTTAAACTTATACATACAGATACACACACACACAGTTATGGATACAGATACACACACACACTACATCATATATGGGTATCTGTAATTCATTGTATGGGGTCCTGGGGTTGGCAAGCACATTATCTGACAGTCTGCGGCTGCCACTGTTCGTTACCCTGGTATTAGCACTGCTCATTGTATAAAACTGAAGGCATGCTAGTATTATCACCAGGGGTTAGACATCATCACTACCAGAGGTAGGTTAGAGAGGTCACCATTACACATGGTCAGAGTGTATACAGCCTTCTTACTCCTGCTTAACCCACACACCATTCCTAACTCACACACCATTCCTTTTCCACAGGGAATATACCAGGTATCTAACCATGTGAGAGCAAAGCCAGCTGCTTCTTAGTATGGGCCCAATAGAATTAAAAAAAAATAAAAAAAAATTGTAAATACCTGGGGCAAATCGGGACAGATGGCTAGCAACCTGGGACAGGGGGACAGAGCCCTAAAATCAGCACTCTCCTGCGAAAATCGGGACAGTTGGGGATTATGCTTACGTCATTACAGATGTAACACATTCGGCTCTATTTGACACTTTTTCCAATTTATCAAACTACTAACAGGTACGCTTGCGGCTATTCCGACGCATCTTACCTGGTTTTCAATCCGCCACCCTTAAGGCCACGGATGCCATAAAAATCAATGGGAGTATGAAAGCATCGAAAGCTTATGTTCGATGCTGCAAGAGAATGAAGCATACTCCATTGATTTCTATGGTAGAAAAAAACACCCCTAATCTGCTGCCCCCGACATCGCCGCCACCTACATAATGTTATTAACCTCTATTCTGCCGCTCGCCGACACCGCTGCCACTAAATAAACTTATTAACCCCTAAAGCTCTGGCCTCCCACATCACCACCACTAACTAAACCTATTAACCCCTAAACCATCAGCCCCCACATCGCAAAAAACTAAATTAAGCTATTAACCCCTAAATCTAACAACCCCTTAACTTTAAATTAAAATTACAACATCCCTATCATCAAATAAATTAAAACTTACCTGTAGAATTAAAATAAACTAATTTTGGAGGCGGAGCCAACTACAGAAGAGATAGGACGTTTACATCTTGAGCTCCTGCAAAATCTTAAAGTTTTCAGCATATAGAACATTTAATTTTTGTTCTTTAACTTCACACTGGAGTCCCTTCATAGTGAGGGTGAAAGCAACCTTTTCACAACTTTATTCTGACTCCTGTGTGGCGACAATCTAAATGTTATCTCCATCTGGCACCTGATACAAAGCCATAACGTATTTTACTTTGGATCCTAGACTGCATTACCAAACATGGCTGACTGTACTGCACTAATGAAAGAATCGCTAAAGAAATTGATGCAGCAGCTGGACTCCAACTTCCAGGATCTGACAATCGTACTTAGAGAGCAGCGTGACGCAGTGGCTAACTCTCTATCTAAAATGGCGGCTCCTATTGACCCTGACAAGAGTGACGAGACCTCACGGATCAATAACAGAACTCCAAGTCCTGGGCTAGAATTGTCGCAGACCTACATGGACTCTTCTGCACAGGAGCCACACCATGGTGCAAAGGGGAGCCTTGCAGACGAGAGGAGACCATTCTCATTTAAGCCGGTTGAAGAGGAGCATCACGGAACATCACGGATAACTACTATCACACCGCAAGCGGGCAGCTTATACCTCTTACGGGAGAGCTGGATCCCTGACCGCAACGAAGCTTTAAATACCATACAGGTCGATGAAGTCCGGAGACTACTCACTGTAACAAACTCATTCACATTGGATGTCAGGAGCGTCCCTCATCTCCCTGTGGAAATGTCACTCTTTACTTCGAGAGCCTTGATGTTTTATGTCAGACCGGGTGACACTACCAGCCCTGCAGACAATACAATATATATTCTCAGCGGAGTGCTGATTCTCACACCTTGGAGCAAAATAGTGAGACATGGCGTGGGTTAGCTGAAGCCCCACTTGCTCTACTCTTGTGGACAGCTTAATTCTTTTCAGTTTTTAGGCCACTTGGACAGTATGTGTCTATGTTGTATTATATACCCCTGGTCGAATTACTTGGTTTACATGTTAAACATTGCTGCCTGTTGAATGCTAGTTTGTTTTGTTTTTTTTGTTTGTTTTTTTATATAGCAGCTTTAGTTTTGGTGTTTATTACTGTCTTTTATATGCACACTGCTAGATCACCCTAATAGTTTGTTTTGAAGAGCCATCTTCCTAGGGTAAGTTTAGTATTCTATTGGCCTCAGATTAATCCCATATCGCCTCAACACAGTTTTTTCTATTCCATTATCTCACCCCTGTATACACCGCTAGCAAAGTTTTGTACCGTATGTAGGCTTTGGCCATACACTTTAATACGCTTGCTACCCTTTGCCTCTGTTACTCACTGCAGGTGTCTAACAAGTCCTGTATTTTTTCCTGCCCTGAACAGGTATATTGTATTGTGCTCTTTGCATGATTATAGTACTGATACTTTAACGGACTCCATAAGGACTCCTCTAGAATGCTTGTGCATGATTTATTAGTTTTAGCTCTAGGAACTTCCTGTGATCACAGGGACATGAAACTGTCACTCTGATTTTAGCGGTTTCTTTAGCCTATACACACTACGAATGCATTCCGCATTGTTGCATGAGTTTGTGGGAACTCTGAAATAACTTTAGATATGTTATATTTTGTTAATCTACCTTACCTTATAAAACCTACTGTAACATGGGGCAAATAGATTAAGTATAGAACAATAGGTCTACTCGTATTTATAGCTAAAGCAGCTAATACATCTCAGGCCTAACTTCGAGAAAACTTTTCATACTCCTTTTATGCTCCAATTAGTACTATTATATACTAACATTATAGATGTTTAATAAGCTACTGTGTCTTATCGCAAGATATGATAGGTAGAGCATGTATAATCTGTTATTCTATGTATGACACTTAACATACTTTATACTTATGCCTATGTTTTATCTTAATGTTTATTCATGTTTGCCTTTCCAAATAGTAGCCCCCAGAGTTTTTTACCTATAGGCTAACAGGATATTTTTATAATATTTTATCGCTAGCTTCCTCCTTCTGTTGTCCCAATAAGAGCCCCCTACAGGGTCATTATTCTCTATCTACATGCTCATATTTCCTGAGCCTGATAATATACCGAGGGTTCATGATTAGTATTTGACATGCAAAAGACGTATAACCTAGACCTTATGGTAAACTTCACTATATCCTTATGTGGCTACCTATAGTTGCCCCATGCTCATTGTGACAAAACTCTTGACTTATCCTTAAGTTTTATATTACACTAGGGCCCATTGGATATTAGGGATAGACACTTATTGTTAGAACCATCATGCTGCCAGTGTCTTTAAGCCATGACGTATTCCTCATCTTAGATCCAGTACAACTTGTTAACAGATACAAGACAGTATTATTCTAGTATATACCCTGCGGTTATCCTATTTGTTCAAACCTATCCTTGATGTTAGGTTTGCTCGTCCTCAGGTGAAAAATGTGCCACTTCGATATTGCCAAAATATACTTTTAATTTCAAGGGCATGTTTTTTCTGTTTTTCTTTTAACTACTGCAGTTTCTCCATACATGTATTAATAATTGCTGCTGGCCTGTGTCAGCTGGGAAAGAACGGGTCAGCACATAAAAATTTCCTTTTTTTTTCTTTTTTTTTTAAAATACATGTAGGCTTTAATTACAAGGTACTGGACATATGTTATGTTTTATGCAATACGATAAATTGATTATCTTGGTTTTGGATTGTTAGTCCAGCTTTACCATACCCACAGTGTGAGGTTTTTTCCCCTCCCATATACTAGTCTATCTCAAAATCATATACAATGGGACACTGTTTGCCAGATTATTGCATTGACTATGGTTATACCCACTCGTCTATCATCTCCATCTGACCCCTCTCCTCCCTTTCCCGCCGGCATTTATTACCCGCGGGTCATACCCCTGATCCTTTTACCCACATCGTCTATAGTTGGCATCTCCCAGGGAGAGGGGTTCATATAGTAGTCCTTTGCTCTTTATATATATATATGTAGATATATCCCCCTGTCCGTATACTTCATAGGAAGCTACCCTTACTCTTACACTCCCTATCTTAAATCTATTCATGGCGCAAATAGAGGATAATCCCACTAGAAGTATACTCAGCGCATTTGCAAACTAGACATGTTCACTGGCTCCGACCTCCAGTCCCCCCCCCCTACTTTATTATCTAGTTCTTAAGATGTCCATATTCTCCCTATACTCACTATGGCCCGCCCCCCTAAATTCCCCCCCAAAACTAAAAGTGGCTCTGGCCCACTGATCTCCCCCCCCCCTTAAACCATACCACTACCTGTGTATAATGTTGAGTATCTTAGCTGTATGAGCTGAACCTATAGGCTCCTTCTATTAAGGGATGTTTAACTCTTCATAATCCTCAACCCCCTTACATAATGTCTGCCTTACCATCAAGATCCCTAAAGACGTATACTTATTTTATAATGTACCTTGTTATCTTTGGTAGTGGTTGGTCCGTGAAAAAAACAGAGGTAATTTCTACCCCTGCACAGGTTAGTTACTATTGTTTTCATTACCTTCTTGTCAATATTTACCATAAGCACTTGAATTGCACAATCTTTGTCTTCTGTACTAAGCTTTAAAACTGCTTTACATTTTGTATTTAACCTGTGTTGTTGGTTCACTGTATGTTACCTTTTCACTTTAACCTCAATAAAAAAATATTTTTAAAAAAAAAATAAAATAAACTAATTTTAAACAATTAATTAATCTACCCTAACTATTGTACTACAATTAAATTAAACTACCATTTAAATAAACTAAATTACATATTGAAAAACCTAACCCTACTAAAATTATTTAAATATACAATTAAACATTATTACAAAGTCCTAAATTACAAAAAAACAAAACACTAAATTACGAAAAATAACAAACCAAATTATCAAAAATATTTTTTTTACACCTAATCTAATAGCCCTATCAAAATAAAAAAGCCCCCCAAATAAAAAAAAACCTAGCCTACAATAAACTAACAATGGCCCTTTAAAGGGCCTTTTGTGAGGCATTGCCGCAAAGATAACAGCTCTTTTACCTGGCAAAAAAAATACAAACACACCCCCAAAAGTAAAACCCACCACCCAACCAACCCCCCCCCCAAATAAAAAAAACTATCTAAAATAACCTAAGCTACCCATTGCCCTGAAAGGGCTTTGTATGGGCATTTAGACCCTAATCTAAAAATAAAACCCACCCAAAAAAAACCTTAAAAAAACCTAACACTAACCCCCGACGATCCACTTACAGTTCTTGAAGTCCCGCTTGAAGGATCCATCCAGCCGGCGAAGTCCTCATTGAGGCTGCAAGAAGTCTTCATCCATGGGGCAAGAAGTCTTCATCCATGCGGCAAGAAGTCTTTATCAAGGCAGCCTCTTCTATCTTCATCCAGACGGTGTGGAGCGGGTCCATCCTGAAGACATCCGACGCAGAGCATCCTCTTCATACGGTCTCCGCCATACACTGAATCTTCAATGCAAGTGCAAGATTTCAATCAGCCAATAGGAATTAGAGCTTCTAAAATGCTATTGGCTGTTCCAATCAGCCAATAGAATGAGAGCTCAATCCTATTGGCTGATTGGAACATCCAATATGATTTTAGCAGCTCTAATTCCTATTGGCTTATTGAAATCTTTCAGCCAATAGGAATGCAAGGGACACCATCTTGGATTGCTTCACTTGCATTGAAGAATCAGTGTACGGCAGAGACCGTATGAAGTGGATGCTCCGCACCGGATGTCTTCAGGATGGACCCACTCCGTACGGGCTGGATGAAGATAGAAGAGGCCATCTGGATGTAGACTTCTTGCCGCATGGATGAAGACTTCTTGCTGCATGGATGAGGACTTCGCCGGCTGGATGGATCCTTCAAGCTGGATCGTCGGGGGTTAGTGTTAGGTTTTTTAAAGTTTTTTTTGGGTGGGTTTTATTTTTAAATTAGGGTGTGGGCAGTAAAAGAGCTAAATGCCATTTAAGGACAATGCCCATACAAATGCCATTTTCAGGGCAATGGGTAGCTTAGATTATTTTAGATAGTTTTTTTTATTTGGGGGGTTGGTTGGGTGGGGGGTTTTACTGTTGGGGTGTTTGTATTTTTTTGCCAGGTAAAAGAGCTGTTATCTTTGGGGCAATGCCCCACAAAAGGCCCTTTTAAGGGCCATTGGTAGTTTATTGTAGTCTAGGTTTTTTGGGGGGCTTTTTATTTTGATAGGGCTATTAAAATAGGTGTAAAAAAATTATTTTGGATAATTTTTCGTAATGTAGTGTTTTTTTTGTAATTTAAGACTTTATAATAATGTTTAATTGTATATTTAAATAATTTTAGTAGGGTTAGGTTTTTTAATATGTAATTTAGTTTATTTAATTGGTAGTTTAATTTAATTGTAGTACAATAGTTAGGGTAGGTTAATTAATAGTTTTAAATTAGTTTATTTTAATTCTACAGGTAAGTTTTAATTTATTTGACGATAGGGATGTTGTAATTTTAATTTAAAGTTAAGGGGTTGTTAGGTTTAGGGATTAATAACTTAATTTATTTTTTTGTGATGTGGGGGGCTGATGGTTTAGGGGTTAATAGGGTTAGTTAGTTGTGGTGATGTGGAAGGCCAGAGGTTTAGAGGTTAATAGGCTTACTTAGTGGCAGCGATGTCGGGGTGTGGCGGGATAGGGGTTAATAACTTTATTTAGGTTGCGGCAGTGTCGGAGAGTGGTGAGATAGGGGTTAAACATTTTAGTAAAGTGGCGGCATTTAGTGAAATGGTATAAATAAAGTTGGGAAAAATCAGAATAGATGCAAGTTAGTTAACAACAGTCCGATGCTCATCGCCCCTTGGTGCGCGTGTTTTTGATGACTTTTTTTATAAATAAGTAGAGAGTATTGAGATCCACGGCTGCAATGTTTGGTGATGTTTAGAAAATGGAACATAGTTGACGCTTTGATAAATATCCCCAAGAGACTTCTTGCTACACCTTCTCTGAGTGATCAGTGTTTAAACTGCAACAAATCAGAAGACAAAACACTTACAAACAGCTCCTCCACACTAGGTAAGAAGTTGTGCTGATTTGTTGTAAAAGAGGGAGGATTACTTGGCTACTACTGTAGATAATTTATTGCTTGCATCTTTGTATTATTTAGTCTGACATTAACCTTCATATTTTAGCACTTGTATAGTCTGCAGCTTCCTGATTTTAGCAAGAGTTTTAAACATATAACACTTCCTACACACAGTGCAAAAATATTAAAAATGCTGTTGACTAAATAATACAAAAATCCATTTGCCCCCAACAGCTCACCCAGTCCGGTCCTGTGCATAATCACACAGTAAGATTAGCTGCTCTGAATGTTTGCTGTGTCTCTCCTCCTGTGTATAGTAATTTGACATACTGCCAGTACCCAAGATAGCGGAAACTAGGTAGAGGGGGGAGGGTTAGAGAGCTGTTTAGGGGATCAGGGAGGTTGGGGGCTAAGGGGGATCACTGCAGAATAACTGTAAAAAAAGTAGTAATAATAATAATAAAAAAAGCCTTTTATTTTAGTACTGGCTAAAATTAACTTTACAAGCTACCTAATTAACCCCTTAACTGCTGGGCATAATACAAGTGTGGTGAGCAGCAGCATTTTGTGGCCTTCTATTTATCAAAAAGAAATGCCAAAGCCATATATGTCTGCTATTTCTGAACAAAGGGGATCCCAGAGAAGCATTTACAACCATTTGTGCCACAATTGCACAAGCTGTTTGTACATAATTTCAGTGAGAAACCTAAAGTTTGTGAAAAAGTTTGTGAAAATGTTAAAAAAAATGTATTTGATCGCATTTGGCGGTGAAATGGTGGCATGAAATATACCAAAATGGGCCTAGATCAATACTTTGGGTTGTCCACTAAAAAGTGGGTTGTCCACTAATATATATATATATATATATATATATATATATATATATATATATATATATATATATATACATGTGAAGGGTTATTCAGGGATTCCTGAAAGATATCAGTGTTCCAATGTAACTATAGCTAATTTTGAAATAAAAAAATGGTTTGGAAATAGCTAAATGTTACTTGTACTTATTGCCCTATAACTTGCAAAAAAGCAAAGAACATGTAAACATTGGGTATTTCTAAACTCAGGACAAAATTTAGAAACTATTTAGCATGGGTGTTTTTTGGTGGTTGTAGATGTGTAACAGATTTTGGGGGTCAAAGTTAGAAAAATGTGTGTGTTTTTTTCATTTTTTCATCATATTTTATCATTTTTTTTATAGTAAATTATAAGATATGATAAAAATAATGGTATCTTTAGAACTTCCATATAATGGCGAGAAAAATTGTATATAATATGTGTGGGTACAGTAATTGAGTAAGAGGAAAATTACAGTTAAGCACAAACACCGCAGAAATGTAAAAATAGCCCTGGTCCCTAACGGTCAACAAATGGAAAAGTAGTCTGGTCACTAAGGGGTTAAATAGTCTCACAATGTGCACAGACCACAATCTTCAGTGTCATATCACCACATAGTGGTCAAGAAGAATCATAACATATAGTTTTTCTATTAAACAAATATTAAAATTTTGCAACAATATAATCATCAAATAACCTATAAGTGACACTTCGCTTCATAAATTTATACATTTATTTAAAAATTATTTTATTCATCTTTGCATGCATTAATTCATATACAATCCAATATCTACTAGAAGACTGACCAATCAAAGTTGCGATTCATTCCTTTTGGTGTCATAGAATTTAAGTGATAAATCCAATGCATCTCCCTTCTACTTAACAAACTTTCCCAATCACCGCCTCTACTGGGAGTTTTTACTTCTTAAATAATCTGAAACCGTACCTGGCTTATATTGTGTCATTTTTCTAAAAAATGTGCCGCAACAGGAGCTTCCTTATTTTTCAATGTATGTTAGATTTATGGGGCGAGATTAGATATGTGGCCTAAGTTTCAGCGCAACTGCTTTAACCCACATCGCCCAATACTGAAGACTGAAGTACTATTTGACACAGTAGTGAATATGAGATACTGGATGGTAAAACAGTAATGAATATGCTTAACTTTAAAAAATGAGAAGAGTTACAACTAACTATGCAAAAAAAAGTATCTCACCCCAAAAGATGGCCACATACAGTGGGGCAAAAAAGTATTTAGTCAGCCACCAATTGTGCAAGTTCTCCCACTTAAGAAGATGAGAGAGGCCTGTAATTTTCATCATAGGTATACCTTAACTATGAGAGACAAAATGTGGAAACAAATCCAGACAATCACATTGTCTGATTTGGAAAAATTTATTTGCATATTATGGTGGAAAATAAGTATTTGGTCACCTACAAACAAGCAAGATTTCTGGCTCTCACAGACCTGTATCTTCTTCTTTAAGAGGTTCCTCTGTCGTCCACTCATTACCTGTATTATTGGCACCTGTTTGAACTTGTTATCAGTATAAAAGACACCTGTCCTCAACCTCAAACAGTCACACTCCGAATTCCACTATGGTGAAGACCAAAGAGCTGTCGAAGGACATCAGAAACAAAATTGTAGACCTGCACCAGGCTGGGAAGACTGAATCTGCAATAGGCAAGCAGCTTGGTGTGAAGAAATCAACTGTGGGAGCAATAATTAGAAAATGGAAGACATACAAGTTCACTGATAATCTCCCTCGATCTGGGGCTCCACGCAAGATGGGCCCAAAATGATCACAAGAACGGTGAGCAAACATCCCAGAACCACAAGGGGGGACCTAGTGAATGACCTGCAGAGAGCCCTTTTAAGGGCTATTTGTAATTTTTTTTTTTCCAAATATATATTTTATTGAGGTTATAAACATATACACACGGGCAAGGTGACAGTATAATCATGGACATAAGCATATGTCTATACAGTTACAAGATTGTCAATATAGTCCATAATATACATAAAAGTATTCACACTTAGATCAGTAGTTACAAGTTTAACATAGAGATAGTAGAAAGTGATAACCTTACATCTTCAACATCATATGGCATAATGATATGCTTATTGACGTTAGGTATAAGTGCAACTTGTGAAGAAATATAAACTGATATGGACAATAATCAACCTCTTTTTTTTGTATCTATAACGGGCTATTTCCCAGTGAAAAGGTTGGTCACTCTTGAACCAAAAAGAATAAAGATACAAGAGCTCGGGAATGGTATTATCGGGATCGCTGGATTACAACAATAAATACACAATAAATGTGAACCATCATGAATAACATATCAATCTTTTGAAAGCAAACGTGATACACCCATCAACGTATCCTTATTATTTAAAGAAAATCCATTGAGCAAACAACTGAGTACATTTAATAACATAGGCCTAGATTTAGAGTTGGGCGGTAGCCGTCAAAACCAGCGTTAGAGGCTCCTAACGCTGGTTTTTACCGCCCTCTGGTATTTGAAGTCAGTCAGGAAAGGGTCTAACGCTCACTTTCCAGCCGTGACTTTTCCATACCGCAGATCCCCTTACGTCAATTGCGTATCCTATCTTTTCAATGGGATCTTTCTAACGCCGGTATTTAGAGTCGTGTCTGAAGTGAGCGTTAGAAATCTAACGACAAAACTCCAGCCGCAGAAAAAAGTCAGTAGTTAAGAGCTTTCTGGGCTAACGCCGGTTCATAAAGCTCTTAACTACTGTGCTCTAAAGTACACTAACACCCATAAACTACCTATGTACCCCTAAACCGAGGTCCCCCCACATCGCCGCCACTCGATTAAATTTTTTTAACCCCTAATCTGCCCACCGCCACCTACGTTATCCTTATGTACCCCTAATCTGCTGCCCCTAACACCGCGGAACCCTATATTATATTTATTAACCCCTAACCTGCCCCCCACAATGTCGCCTCCACCTGCCTACACTTATTAACCCCTAATCTGCCGAGAAGACCGCACTGCTACTATAATAAAGTTATTAACCCCTAATCCGCCTCACTCCCGCCTCAATAACCCTATAATAAATAGTATTAACCCCTAATCTGCCCTCCCTAACATCGCCGACACCTAACTTCAATTATTAACCCCTAATCTGCCGACCGAATCTCGCCGCTACTGTAATAAATGGATTAACCCCTAAAGCTAAGTCTAACCCTAACACTAAAACCCCCCTAAGTTAAATATAATTTAAATCTAATAAAATAAATTAACTCTTATTAAATAAATTATTCCTATTTAAAGCTAAATACTTACCTGTAAAATAAACCCTAATATAGCTACAATATAAATTATAATTATATTATAGCTATTTTAGGATTTATATTTATTTTACAGGCAACTTTGTAATTATTTTAACCAGGTACAATAGCTATTAAATAGTTAAGAACTATTTAATAGCTAAAATAGTTAAAATAATTACAAAATTACCTGTAAAATAAATCCTAACCTAAGTTACAATTAAACCTAACACTACACTATCAATAAATTAATTAAATACAATACCTACAATTATCTACAATTAAACCTAACACTACACTATCAATAAATAAATTAAATACAATTTCTACAAATAAATACAATGAAATAAACTAACTAAAGTACAAAAAATAAAAAAGAACTAAGTTACAAAAAATAAAAAAATATTTACAAACATTAGAAAAATATTACAACAATTTTAAACTAATTACACCTACTCTAAGCCCCCTAATAAAATAACAAAGACCCCCAAAATAAAAAAATGCCCTACCCTATTCAAAATTACAAAAGTTCAAAGCTCTTTTACCTTACCAGCCCTTAAAAGGGCCCTTTGCGGGGCATGCCCCAAAGAATTCAGCTCTTTTGCCTGATCGGAACAGCCAATAGAATGCAAGCTCAATCTGATTGGCTGATTGGATCAGCCAATCGGATTGAACTTGAACCTGATTGGCTGATTCCATCAGCCAATCAGAATTTTCCTACCTTAATTCCGATTGGCTGATAGAATCCTATCAACCAATCGGAATTCGAGGGACGCCATCTTGGATGACGTCCCTTAAAGGAACCTTCATTCTTCAGTTGGACGTCGAACAAAGAGGATGGATCCGCGCCGGAGGGCTTCAAGATCAGCCGCTCGTCACCCGATGGAACAACATAGAAGATGCGGCTTGGATGAAGATGTTTGCCGGTCCAGATGTCCTCTTCTGCCCGGATAGGATGAAGATTTCTTCCCGAAGATGGACTTCTTCATTTGCCGCTTGGATCCAGACTTCAGCCCGAGGATGGACGTCACTCTTCAGCCCCCCGCTTGGGCTTGGATCAAGACTTCGGACCCTCTTCTGGACCGATTGGTGAACCCGGTGAGGTGAAGACAAGGTAGGAAGATCTTCAGGGGCTTAGTGTTAGGTTTATTTAAGGGGGGTTTGGGTTAGATTAGGGGTATGTGGGTGGTGGTTTGTAATGTTGGGGGGGTATTGTATGTTTTTTTTTTTACAGGCAAAAGAGCTGAATTCTTTGGGGCATGCCCCGAAAAGGGCCCTTTTAAGGGCTGTTAAGGTAAAAGAGCTTTGAACTTTTGTAATTTAGAATAGGGTAGGGCATTTTTTTATTTTGGGGGTCTTTGTTATTTTATTAGGGGGCTTAGAGTAGGTGTAATTAGTTTAAAATTTTTGTAATATTTTTCTAATGTTTGTAAATATTTTTTTATTTTTTGTAACTTAGTTCTTTTTTATTTTTTGTACTTTAGTTAGTTTATTTAATTGTATGTATTTGTAGGAATTGTATTTAATTTATTTATTGATAGTGTAGTGTTAGGTTTAATTGTAGATAATTGTAGGTATTGTATTTAATTAATTTATTGATAGTGTAGTGTTAGGTTTAATTGTAACTTAGGTTAGGATTTATTTTACAAGTAATTTTGTAATTATTTTAACTAGGTAACTATTAAATAGTTCTTAACTATTTAATAGCTATTGTACCTGGTTAAAATAATTACAAAGTTGCCTGTAAAATAAATATTAATCCTAAAATAGCTACAATATAATTATAATTTATATTGTAGCTATATTAGGGTTTATTTTACAGGTAAGTATTTAGCTTTAAATAGGAATAATTTATTTAATAAGAGTTAATTTATTTCGTTAGATTTAAATTATATTTAATTTAGGGGGGTGTTAGGGTTAAAGTTAGACTTAGCTTTAGGGGTTAATAAATTTATTAGAGTAGCGGTGAGCTCCTGTCGGCAGATTAGAGGTTAATACTTGAAGTTAGGTGTCGGCAATGTTAGGGAGGGCAGATTAGGGGTTAATACTATTTATTATAGGGTTATTGAGGTGGGAGTGAGGCGGATTAGGGGTTAATACATTTATTATAGTAGCGCTCAGGTCCGGTCGGCAGATTAGGGGTTAATAAGTGTAGTTAGGTGGAGGCGACGTTGGGGGCGGCAGATTAGGGGTTAATAAATATAATATAGGGGTCGGCGATGTTAGGGCAGCAGATTAGGGGTACATAGGGATAATGTAGGTGGCGGGGGTGTACGGAGCGGCAGATTAGGGGTGAAAAATAATATGCAGGGGTCAGGGATAGCGGGGGCGGCAGATTAGGGGTTAATAAGTGTAAGGTTAGGGGTGTTTAGACTCGGGGTACATGTTAGAGTGTTAGGTGCAGACGTAGGAAGTGTTTCCCCATAGGAAACAATGGGGCTGCGTTAGGAGCTGAACGCAGCTTTTTTGCAGGTGTTAGGTTTTTTTTCAGCTCAAACAGCCCCATTGTTTTCTATGGGGGAATCGTGCACGAGCACGTTTTTTAAGCGGGCCGCGTCCGTAAGCACCGCTGGTATCGAGAGTTGAAGTTGCGGTAAATATGCTATACGCTCCTTTTTTGGAGCCTAACGCAGCCATTCTGTGAACTCTAAATACCAGCGGTATTTAAAAGGTGCGGCCAGAAAAAAGCATGCGTAGCTAACGCACCCCTTTGGCCGCAAAACTCTAAATTTAGGCGATAGTATTGTTAAGATCATTAAAGAAATCAATGATGATGAGTGAATTAGGCGGTTGTCATGCAAAGTGAAGATAGACTTTTCTATAGGATTCATTTTCCTATACCTACGAAATAGGCTCAAGGGCGAGGAGGGGAGGAAAGAACAAAAATAAAATATAATAGAGTTAGGCTGTGAGGACAAATAACCAAATATAAGTTTAAGACTAGATCAATAAAGAAGTATATCACCATTGGATCTATCTGGTAGGAGGATTCATGAAGCATTTATATAGTATCCCCCCTCAGGGGTTGTTGTCACCACTGGACACAGATGGGGAGGGGGTAGTGGATATGACCCGCTCACAGGTATAGAGCGGGAAAGGGTGAGGGGAGATATCGTTGGTTGTAAAATATTATGGGAGCTGATAGGCCTATAAACCATAAACCAGGGGATATTATATGAAATAAGAACCTATATATTGGCGTAAGTATATCGAACCCATGCTTGAATATGTCTCACGAAATAGGAGAATAGAGTTTGAGAGGCATAAAACTAAACATTTTAACTATTGCCTTGTCACACATGTTGATTAGGATGCATAGGTGTTCCCAGTCGTCTATCCTCTATAACCTGAACAGTATGTAAACCATTGGAATAGGAGGTAGCTCAGACTATAAAGCTTAGCAGCACATATCATTAAGTGAGATCTGTAGCAGGAGTCTAACTATAACTGAACTTGAATACCCCTCTAGTGGAACACACTACACTTTGTCACCAAATATATTACTCCACTTTTGGGGGAAATTCTCAGTGTTAATTATTCAGCAGAGGGTATCATTAAATTATTGTAAACCCGCTAGTTATGAACAGTAAGTTAGCCTCCGGTCTGATCTCCTGGGTATGGGCCCTATACCCAGGCAACTGGTTGTTAACATTATGTAAAAAGCAACGTACCTGAGACTTCCAACATACTGTTTAGGAATAAAATACTGTAACCCCAAACTGGGTCTCTGGCTACGTATATTTTACTCCAACAGAACAGCAAACGAAAGTAATTATATATTTTGTTGTGTTAACCACGTTATCATGTTAAGTTACACTAAAATCTGCAACCTAAAATATCACATAAACAATTAGCCCGCTATACTATAAACATAGAGTTAACAATGAAACCTCCTGTGGGATACAGTACACATGCTTAAATACGTAGTAAACAATATATTAACGTAGGTTGCGTCAGAGAGGATATGTATACCATGTAAGGGGGTATTATGTTAAGAGCAAAGCACATTAGTATACATGCCGTAGTATGCAACACACCTTATTAGGTAATGTATACAGTTAGGTGCATCCTGTATTATCAAGTAGACTGAATAGTACTAATAAGCACAACACTAGTTAAATACAATCTGCACTATTATTCTATATAGAACTAGATGAAATCCTATACATGACATCCAGGTCAGCATAAACCACAGAGTTTGTTTAGTCTATATCGGCTCCAACATAAGTGGTGAGAGTTGTAGGCAGGTATTCATGGCAGATGCCCCACATCATGCATAGTACACCACCATCTAGGATCAGTCTAATGTGAGGCAAATGTTCTGTGTTAAATGATAATGGAGGCATCCAGTAGTTACTGCTAAATAACATGTTGTATGGACTCATAATCATTACAGTTATACACTCAGCAGCGATGATATATTATATAGGTACAGCAACTTTCATGCTGATATATTAACTTTATTTTAAAACTCTGAAACTTCTAAGTTAGTAGAAAAGAAACTGCAGTTTTATAACGTTCAGCATAAAGCTTTCACATCGGTCAGGGAGACATAATATTGGGAGCAGGAAACAGTTCAATTCGTATACAACCTGACCGGCAGGCCATGAAGTAGGCTCCTTTATACAGAACACAATTAACCTACTCCCCTTCTGTTAGAGACGGGTGAAAGATAACACTCCAAACCACTAGAAAGTGCGTGTGTCCAAGGGGAATTCCGGTATAGTATCTGACGGAAGAGGGCTGTAAATGGTACATTCGGCCATGTATAACCTCCCATATATTGAAGCGACGTTATCTGTGTTGCTACCTTTGAAATTATCCCCTCCAAGTGCGGAGGTAGTTGCTTACCATTTACTTTCAGGCCTTTGTCAGAGTCTGGTATGGAGTTGTCCCTACATTCTTTTATGTCACCATGCGGTGCAGAGGGTTCCGATCTCACCAATAAAGATGGCGGCTGCCAATGCTCCGTTTCTCCCTCTGCAGTATCACACTGCCATTCACGAGCTGCTTGGTCATCCAGAGGGGCATTGTGTGTAGCGGAGGAGTTGAAAGCTTCAGCTACTGCGCCCAGAAGTGTCTCTTCACAATTATCTAGCCATTTAGTAAGCCGATTTAGGATATACATGGCCATGTCTCCACACATGCTGTAGTTATCGTAGGCAAATGTAATTCAGCTAGTGTAGGTTAAGTCAGATAGAGTAGCAGTCCCTATTATAGGTCTCAAAAATCAATAGGACGATTATATATTATATCATTCTCTGGAATAGGCAAGAAAAGTATAAAAAAATAGGTGAAAGAACCTATAAAATTATTATATGGAGCTAGAGCTCCTGAAACAGACGTCTTGCTTCCATAATGGTCAGCTCCTCCCCCCCGGCTATTTGTAATTTAGTGTAGGGTAGGGCTTTTTTATTTTGGGGGGGGGCTTTATTATTTTGTTAGGGGGATTAGATAAGGTGTAATTAGTTTAAAAATCTTGTAATTATTTTATTATTTTCTGTAATTTAGTGGGGGGGGGGTTTGTACTTTAGATAATTTGATTTAATTTATTTAATTAATTTAATTATAGTGTAGTGTTAGGTGTAATTGTAACTTAGGTTAGGTTTTATTTTACAGGTATATTTGTATTTATTTTAACTAGGAAGTTATTAACTAGTTAATAACTATTTAATAACTATTGTACCTAGTTAAAATAAATACAAAGTTGCCTGTAAAATAAAAATAAACCCTAAGGTAGCTACAATGTAACTATTAGTTATATTGTAGCTAGCTTAGGGTTTATTTTATAGGTAAGTATTTAGTTTTAAATAGGAATAATTTAGTTAATGATAGTTATTTTTATTTATATTTATTTAAATTATATTTAAATTAGGGGGTGTTAGGGTTAGACTTAGGTTTAGGGGTTAATAACTTCAATATAGTGGCGGCGACGTTGGGGGCGGCAGATTAGGGGTTAAGAAGTGTATGTAGGTTGCGGCAACATTGGGGCGGCAGATTAGGGGTTAATAAATATAATGTAGTTGTTTGTGATGTTGGGGGCAGCAGATTAGGGGTTCATAACTATAATGTAGGTGGCGGCGGTGTCCGGAGCGGCAGATTAGGGGTTAATATTATAATGTAGGTGTCAGCGATGTCGGGGGTGTCAGATTAGGGGTTAATAAGTGTAAGATTAGGGGTGTTTAGACTCTGGGTTCATTTTAGGATGTTAGGTGTAGACATAAATGTATTTTCTCCATAGGAATCAATGGGGCTGTGTTAGGAGCTAAATGCTGCTTTTTTGCAGGTGTTAGGTTTATTTTCAGCCGGCTCTCCCCCATTGATTCCTATGGGGAAATCGTGCACGAGCACGCTCAGCCGGCTCACCGCTTACGTAAGCCAAGTTCCAGAGGGATAAAGAAGACTACGAGCAGCAAAGAGTATATAATTGGGCCACATTAAGCAGACAACAACGAGCCAATAAAAACAAAAATAGAAGAAATAAAATTAATAATTCGAAACAACAATCCATAACACAAGAACCTGACAAGAATGAACCTAAATCCATCCTGAAAAAAATGGAAAAGAGAAGGAGAAAAGTGGCGTTTCATCCCCCTGAAGGAGAGACCACCGACTCTGAAGCCTGTTTTTCAGGCACCTCCTATTCCTCAAACTGTTCTTCCATACTTTCCTCTTCTATTTCTCCCTCTGTTTCTCCCTCTATCTCTCCTTCTTCTTCTTGTGATTTTTTACAGGAGGCGGTGGAGTTGGAAGAAACACGAAATCCGGAACCAGCAACTCGACTGAAGACACGATCAGAGACTACCCAAAAAAGAGAAAACGAAGGAGATGGAGAACCAAAAGGGAAAAACAAGACTTCAAAGAAAGGACAGTGACACCTTATGTAGAAAATGCTGAAAATTCAGTAACATTTACTAATGTTGAGAATCAAAACATCAGTGTCATTAATTTGTCCAGATATGTCTTGAAAGAGGAGGAATTGCAAATATTAACTAAAGGATTGGGTTTTGCACCTTCAGGCAATTTCTCCTGTTTCAACACTCTTTTGGATATTAATAAATTCATACGAAAATTGGCTCTCAAAAGATATTTTGCATTAACAGATACCCAACATACCAATGTTGAAATTAATGCCTCTAATGTGAATAGTACAACATGTGCCACTGAAGGTCCCATTTTGCCCTTTGAGGACGCCCAAGCTTTAATCACCCTTACTGATCTTTACAGTGGTGATAATGAGCACACTTTATCTAATAAATTGGTGCGCCCAAAAAGGGCAAAGTCTGACTTCTATCCCACACACTATAGAGGTGCTATTATTAACGCATATCATAAAATGGTTCAGGATGATATTTTTAAATTGGAAATGAAGAAAAATGACAATGCTGCCTCCCATAATTTGTCTTACAGAGAGAAGAGAGCATTAAGATCTTTACAAGACAATCCAAATATTGTCATTAAAAATGCGGACAAGGGAGGCAGCATTGTCATTCAAGATAAAGAGGCCTACTTCGCTGAGGCACATAAACAACTGAATGATACTGAAGTGTATAGACGCCTTCCAGGAAACCCCATTTTCTCTTATAAAAAGAAATTGGAAAGTTTAGTTAAGGAAGGTATTACTCTAGGTATCTTCAGTGAAGGGGATTTCTCAAATTTAATTCCAGATCACCCATTGACTCCAATTTTTTACCATGTCCCCAAGGTTCACAAGGACCCCCACTCCCCTCCTGGTAGACCTATAGTCTCCGGAGTGGGGTCCTTGTTTGAGCCATTGGGGGCATGGTTGGATGAGGTTTTACAACCTATAGCTAAAAAACAGCTATCCTATCTGAGGGACAGTGCCCAGCTTATTGATATACTGGACACTGTGCATTGGAAGGAAGACTACACATGGGTAGTCATTGATGTATGCTCTCTTTATACCTGTATCCCTCAAGAATTAGGGGTACAGGCTGTGCAATTTTTTCTAAATCGAGAAATGGATTTAACAGATTTAACCATACAGTATGTGGGAGATGTATTGCGATTCCTTTTATCTCATAATTATTTTTGGTTTGATGGGGTATTCTACAATCAGATATGTGGCACTGCCATGGGGGCAAAATTTGCCCCCGCATTTGCAAATTTGTATGTCTCCTGGTGGGAGTTGTCACATATCTATTGTATACATAACCCTTGGTTAGAAAACATTCTAATATATGTACGATATATTGATGATATATTGGTCATTGTAAAAAAGCCCCTCAATGAGACAGATTTTAACACATTTATTGAATATATAAATGGAAATGCATTTAATCTTAAATTTACTGGTATGTTCAATAACAATAATGTGAACTATTTAGATTTGACACTTCAAATCATTGACAATACAATTATTACCAGCACATATCGCAAAGAGACGGCTGGAAATACCATTTTGCATGCTACCTCCCAACACCCTACACATGTAATTAGGGCAATACCCAGGGGACAATTTATAAGGATCCGCAGAAACACTAAATCTAATGAAATATATGAATCTCAGCCTTTGGAATTAAAAAACAGATTAGTGTGCAGGGGTTATAATACCAACTCCCTTGAAAAGTGTCGTAAAAACATAAGTACACTTAATAGCGTTCATAAAAAATATGATTCACGTAAGAAAGAGAAATCTAACTTCAAAGATGCAGTAGTATTCACCACGGCCTATTCAAAACAATACAATGAAATTATTAAAATCATGAAAAAGCATTCCCATGTCCTTCTAGGGGATGATACACTGAAACCGTATATAAAAAACATCAAATATGTTCCCAAAAAATGTAAAACTTTAGGCCAGGCTATATCACCAAGTTTGGTTATGAAAACTGATGTAACTAAACAAAATTGGTTGCAACATAGGGGAAACTATAAATGTGGGAGACGTAACTGTCTTATGTGTACACACATAAATGAAGGTGACAAGTTTTCTAGTCACAGCACAGGAAATGAATACACTATAGAGTTTTATGCCAACTGCTGCACCACATTTGTGGTTTACCTTATCACTTGCAACCTATGTCAATTGCAGTATACAGGTCAAACCTCCAGAGAGGCTCGCAAAAGATTCATTGAGCACACTAGAGATGTTAAAAATTACAATAAGGATTCGGCAGTGGCCAATCACTTCAATGGTTACCATATGACAAATAAAGCCAATATGAGCATTAAAATCATAGATATCGCAACTACATCTATTAGAGGGGGTAATAAATTTAAAATCTTAGAGAAAAAGGAACTGTTTTGGATGTTAAAACTTAAAACTCGGTTACCACTAGGGATGAACCGTGAATGTGACATTAATTATTTTATTGATAATTAATTTAGTGTTCCATGCCAATACTTTCTTGATCCCTGCACTATATGTACACAATCTTGTACATGATGTATTACTGAATTTCCTTCATTTAATTTCATTTATTAGATTTAAAATTATTTTAATTATTTTCTATTATACACAGTATGGTTTTTAGTTTCTGTTATGATAGGGTTAATGGTTCTGCCCTGACAGTTCTATTAACCTGCTGGTCAATTTTTCTTATGTTTCTATTTTTCCATATATTTTTCCATTCTGTTTATTTCTCACTTAGGATTTTGCTTTCTTTATTGACATAATGTAATTTTGTTCAAATTGACATCTATGTATATAATTGTATATTTCAAAACAATAGAGGTTCATTATTTTTGTTTTTAACTTTTTCCTTTGTGATGTACCAATAGAGAGGTCTGCTTACAAAGGGTTAACAAATAAATGGCTGTTTCTAATTAAATTGTACTTAGCAAACAGCCAATTGAACTGAGAGTTCCCCTTCTTATGCAGCCTTCCCTACATCACAAATTAGTCTATGAATAAGCGTCCAAGAGGGACGCAAAACTAGTCAGACAGCAAACAGTGTCTCTCATACACTCCTGCCATTGTCTTTTTTAGCGTGTCATCCAGCGTTTGTAGCTGGTTAAACTTTTTTAACCTGTTTTTCTTCAATAAAGGATTTTTTTTTACCTATAAGGAACCCTCGTTGTAGTGCCTGCTTTCTACTTGTATTTTGGATGTGTTAGGAGCTAAATGCTGCTTTTTTGCAGGTGTTAGGTTTATTTTCAGCCGGCTCTCCCCCATTGATTCCTATGGGGAAATCGTGCACGAGCACGTTCAGCCGGCTCACAGCTAACGTAAGCAGCGCTGGTATTGAGGTGAGATGTGGAGCAAAATTTTGCTCTATGATCACTTTTTCGCGCTTAACGCCGGGTTTGGAAAAACCCGTAATACCAGCGCTGTCTGTAAGTGAGCGGTGAGCATAAACTGCTAGTTAGCACCACACAGCCTCTAACGCAAAACTCGTAAACTAGCCGTTAGGGTTTTATGTCTCTTTTGCATATGTTAGAGTGGACTGTTTTATACAGAGGTAGATGAGAGAAGCAGCCATTTGGGATAAAGCTGTGTAGGAGATTTACTTTGTGAATATTTATCTATATATTCCATTAAAGGGACATAAAAGTGCAACAAGTAAATACTGTAATATGTTAGAGCAACAAAAAGTTGCGTTATTTAACCCTCTATAGAGCAGCCATTACAAGTTTTGAAACAGTATGGGGGTTTTTTAAGATCCATACCGCACAAAATGCAAGCACTGTTTTGACGTGCTTGTGCACGCTTTCCCCATAGACATCAATGGGGAGAGCGGGTCAGAAAAAAACCTAAAACCTGTGATCGCGGAATGAAAAGTTGTGTAACGCAGCCCAATTGATGTCTATGGGGGGGAAAAAGTAACGTTTAAACCTAACACCCTAACATAAACCCCACGTCTAAACACCCTAATCTGCCGCCCCCAACATCGCCGCCACCTACATAATGTTATTAACCCCTAATCTGCCGCTCCCGATATCACCGCCACCGAAATCAAACTATTAACCCCTAATCTGCCACCCCTATTCCCCTGCACCCCAACATCGCCCACACTATAATAAAGCTATTAACCCCTAAACATCTGGCCTCCCACATTACTACCACTAAATAAATCTTTTAACCCCTAAACCGCCAGCCCCCCACATTGCAACAACCTAAATTAAACTATTAACCCCTAAACCTAACCCTAACACCCCCTAACTTTAACATAATTAAAATAGAGCTACATTAAAGTTACAATTATTAACTAAATAATACCTATTTAAAACTAAATACATACTTACCTGTGAAATAAAACCTAAGCTAGCTACAATATAACTAATAGTTATATAGTAGCTAGCTTAGGTTTTATTTTTATTTCACAGGTAAGTTTGTATTTATTTTAACTAGTTAGTAAATAGTTATTAACTATTTACTAACTACCTATTTAAAATAAATACAAACTTACCTGTGAATAAAAACCTAAGCTGCCTTACACTAAAACCTAACATTAAAAAAATAAAAAAGCACTAAAATAAAAAAATAAAAAAACTACCATTACAAAAAATAACAAACGCAATTATCCAAAATAATAAAAATTATTCCTATACCCTTTAAAAAAAAAAAAAAAAAAAACCCACCCCAAAATAAAAAAGTCTAATCTATAATAAACTACCAAGGGCCCTTAAAAGTGCCTTTTGTAGGGAATTGCACTAAAGTTAACAGCTCTTTTGCTACAAAACAAAACAGACACCCCTAACAGTATACAAACCCCCACCCCCCAAACCCACAAAATAAAAATAAAGTAAAACCTAATCTACCCATTGCCCTGAAAAGGGCATTTGTATGGGCATTGCCCTTAAAAGGGTATTCAGCTCTTTTATGAAATGCTCAACCCCTAATCTAAAAATAAAAACCCACCCTCAAAATGAAAAAAAAAATACACAAAATAACAAACGAATTATCAAAAATAATACCCATTTAAAAAAAAAAACAACACAAAATAAATAACCTATTCTGTAATAAACTACCAATAGCTCTTAAAAGGCCATTTTGTAAGGCATTGCCCTAGGTTAAACAGCTCTTTTACCTGAAAAAAATACAAAATCTCATTAACATTACAAACCCCCACCCCACCAAACCCACAAAATAAAAAAAACTATCTAAAAAAACCTAAGCTAACCATTGCCCTTAAAAGAGCATTTAGCTCTTTTGCATTGCCCTGAAAACTCATAACTACTGCTCTCAGATTGTGAAACGGATCGTGTCGTTATACAGTGTAACGCAAGCTTTTTAGCCAGAATGCAAAACTTGTAATGGCTGCGCTATAGAAGTCCCATGAAAAAACGTAATTTTTACATGTGCGGGACTGACATTGCGTTACAGGCTAAAAGGCTTGCAGTACAGCTATACCGACAAGACTTGTAATGGCTGCGGTGCTGTTTTAACGCTGAAATGGCCATTTTTCCAGTGTTAAAAGACAAACGCACAACTTGTAATCTACTCGACTGTTAGCTCCCAGGAGTTTATTGCTGCTGAGGATAAACACAGTACATATGCTTTTCAACAAAGAATACCAATAGTACAATATACAATTTGATAACAGAAGTGAATTTAAAGTGTCTTAAAATTGCCTGCTCTTACTGTCCCTTTAAATTTGTCTATAATTTATTTCTGTTGCAGATTCCTTTCCAAATATGTATTTAGATTATGAAATATGATGCAAGAGCGACATCTAGTGTTCAACATGAATCAAGTCAAGTCAAATATTTTCCCTTTCTTGTTCACATATCGAGAATCAGGTAGTTGATATTTTTGGCTTCTAAAATTTTAGATTATTTTAGATATAGGGGCCTAATTATCATAGTGCGAACGGACATGATCCGATACTGCAGATCATGTCCGCTTTGCATCGATAAATGCCGACAGCATACGCTCTCAGCATTTATCATTGCACCAGCAGTTCTTGTGAACTGCTGGTGCAATGCCGCCCCATGCAGATTCGCAGCCAATCGGCCGCTAGCAGGGGGTGTCAATCAACCCGATCGGGTTGATTTCTGGCGATGTCTGTCCGCCGCCTCAGAGCAGGCAGACAGGTTATGGAGCGGCAGTCTTTAGAAACACGGGGCATCAAGCTCCGTACGGAGCTTGGTAAATATGCCCCATAGTGTCAAGGTTTTTATTAGACACGTGCACAGACAAACCATTTATCAAGAAGAATAAAATGTATTTCTTTTTGGTCAATATGCAATAAGGAAAAAGTTTCTCTCATGATTCAGATAGAACATACAATCTTAAACAACATTCCAATTTATTTCTATTAACAATTTTCTTAGTTTCCTTGTTATCCTTTGTTGAAAAGCAGGAAGGTAAGTTCAGGGGTGTGCACGAGTCTGCTGTACTATATGGCAGCCGTTTCGCAACAATATTATACATTAGCAAGAGCACTAGATGGCAGCGATATTTCCTGTCTGCAGTGCTCAAGATATGCGCACGCTATATATCTAGATATCTCTTCAACATATTTCTATAGATATATCTGTATATACCTATATATCTATTCCTATATCTAGATATGTATTTACATGAACAGTATCAGATATATATAGAAATATATATTTAAGAATAAAAAGTAAACGTTTTTCCATGTGAAGAACATGGGTATTTAAAATATACATTTTGCGCATCAGGTTTTGCGATTTAGATTTAACGTGGTCAGGTTAAAGCACATGAAAACGTAGTAATCTTAAGGCACGTTACTGAAATATGAAATATAAAATATTTTTAAAAATTAATAAAAATGATTAACAGTATGTATAGTATATATGTATATATTTGTAATAATTCGATAACACGCCTTATGATTACTACGTTTTCAGGTGCACTAACCTGATCGTGTTAAAAATTAAATAGTGAAGCACAATGCGCATAATATTTCCGTTGTGCGCAAAGAGCTGCAAAATACCCCTTAGTGTGCCACTCATAATCTTGCCCTTAAAAGGATGTAACAACAGCTTTTTTTATGAAAAAATATATTTTTCATGTTTACCTTATACTCTTTCATTTAAATGACAATAGAATTCCCTTTAATACTGCTGCTGCTGCTGCTAATAAATAAAAAGCTTCAGACCATATCTGTAGTACCCAATCCACACCTTAACCCCTTAATGACCACAGCACTTTTCCATTTTCTGTCCGTTTGGGACCAAGGCTATTTTTACATTTTTGCGGTGTTTGTGTTTAGCTGTAATTTCCCTCTTACTCATTTACTGTACCCACACATATTATATACCGTTTTTCTCGCCATTAAATTAACTTTCTAAAAATACCATTATTTTCATCATATCTTATAATTTACTATAAAAAACATTATAAAATATGAGGAAAAAATGGAAAAAAACACACTTTTTTTAACTTTGACCCCCAAAATCTGTTACACATCTACAACCACCAAAAAGAAAACATGCTAAATAGTTTCTAAATTTTTTTGAGTTTAGAAATACCTAATATTTACATGTTCTTTGCTTTTTTTGAAAGCTATAGGGCCATAAATACAAGTAGCATTTTGCTATTTCCAAACTACTTTTTTTCAAAATTAGCGCCGCTAGTTACATTGGAACACTAATATCTTTCAGGAATCCCTGAATATCAATTGACATGTATATATTTTTTTTTTAGAAGACATCCCAAAGTATTGATCTAGGCCAATTTTGGTATATTTCATGCCACCATTTCACCACCAAATGCGATCAAATACAAAAAATCGTTCACTTTTTCACAAATTTTTTCACAAACTTTCGGTTTCTCACTGAAATTATTTACAAACAGCTTGTGCAATTACGGCACAAATGGTTGTAAATGCT
Source organism: Bombina bombina (assembly GCF_027579735.1). Taxonomy (NCBI): domain Eukaryota; kingdom Metazoa; phylum Chordata; class Amphibia; order Anura; family Bombinatoridae; genus Bombina; species Bombina bombina. The sequence continues at coordinate 1,121,327,418 of NC_069501.1, read as the reverse complement.
TCTCTGGGATCCCCTTTGTTCAGAAATAGCAGACATATATGGCTTTGGCATTGCTTTTTGGTAATTAGAAGGCCGCTAAATGCCGCTGCGCACCACACGTGTATTATGCCCAGCAGTGCAGGGGTTAATTAGGGAGCTTGTAGGGAGCTTGTATGGTTAATTTTAGCTTTAGTGTAGTGTAGTAGACAACCCAAAGTATTGATCTAGGCCCATTTTGGTATATTTCATGCCACCATTTCACCGCCAAATGCGATCAAATAAAAAAAAAAACGTTAAATTTTTCACAATTTTAGGTTTCTCACTGAAATCATTTACAAACAGCTTGTGCAATTATGGCACAAATGGTTGTAAATGCTTCTCTGGGATCCCCTTTGTTCAGAAATAGCAGATATATATGACTTTGGCGTTGCTTTCTGGTAATTAGAAGGCCGCAAAATGCTGCTGCGCATCACACGTGTATTATGGCTAGCAGTGAAGGGGTTAATTAGGAAGTTTGTAGGGAGCTTGCAGGGTTAATTTTAGCTTTAGTGTAGAGATCAGCCTCCCACCTGACACATCAGACCCCCTGATCCCTCCCAAACAGCTCCCTTCCCTCCCCCACCCCACAATTGTCCCCGCCATCTTAAGTACTGGCAGAAAGTCTGCCAGTACTAAAATAAAAGCTTTTTGGGGGGTTTAGGTTTTTTTAAAAAAAAAATAATAATAATTCTTCTGCTGTGTAGGACCCCCCTTAGCCTCCAACCTCCCTGATCCCCCCCAAAACAGCTCTGTAACCTTCCCTATCTGCCTTATTGGGGGCCATCTTGGGTACTGGCAGCTGTCTGCCAGTACCCAGCTTGCACAAAAAAGGGCTTTTTTTTTTTTTTTCTTAGGTTTTTTTTTCTGTAGTGTAGCTTCCCCAAACACCCCCCACCCCCACCACCTCATTGATCGTATTTTTTTTTTTTACTTTTTTTAACTGATTGCCTTTTTCTGTAGTGTAGCGGTTCCCACCCGCTCCCTCCCCGTGCACGCGCCCGCCCCCGCCCTCCCGTGCACGCGCGCGCGTCCGTGCGCGCCCCCGGGCATCCCCGCCCACGATCCCGCCCCCCTCCACATCTCCAGGGCCATCGATGGCCGCCACCCGCCTCCCGGTACTGCTCCCACCCACCAACGAAGGAAGCCACCGATCTCCGGTGCAGAGAGTGCCACAGAGTGGCTCTCTCTGCATCGGATGGCTTCAAAAGGTTATTGCAGGATGCCTCCATATCGAGGCATCACTGCAATAACCGGAAAGCAGCTGGAAGCAAACAGGATCGCTTCCAGCTGCTTTCCACACCGAGGACGTGCAGGGTACGTCCTCAGGCGTTAACTGCCTTTTTTTTGAGGACGTACCCTGCACGTCCTCGGTCGTTAAGGGGTTAAATCATAGACTCCTGAAGTTTCCCTGTCAGCTCTATAACTTATTATCTTATGAGGGTGCACAGTGCAGAGTGCATATGGATGTATGCTCCGTGTACAGTAAATTAGATATGTGCATGATCGAAAAATTTGTTTCGGTCCGGATCAATTCGGATTTTTTTCGAATTTCGTTTCGGATCGATTTGAATTCGGAAAAATTCGAATGAATTTGTTTCGGATTCATTTCGGATTCATTCGGATTTAAAAAAAATCGGCTGGATTCGGTTTGATTCGGTTCGGTTTGGAAATTCTGAATTTCGGTATGTGTTAGGTGGGATATGCTGTGTATTAGACTAGTATTATCTACTGTATATTAGGTGTAACCCATAGCAGAGTGATATAACCTAATATACTGTACAATACTAGTGTAATCCATGGCCATCCGAATTTACCGAATAAATCCAAACTAATTCGGATTTATTCGGTAAATTCGGCAGTATTTTAATTCGGAAATTCGAATCAATCCGAATCTCCGAATTTGCAGAATTTTCCGAATTTCCGAATCGATCCGAAACGAATCGCACATGTCTACAGTAAATCACTGTAGCTGAAAACTTTTACTAGAAGCATGTTTGCTATTACACGTGTATCCTCATTTTCTTTCTTCTTTGTTCTGTGTTTCCTCCTACTCTTAGACCCCAAGTGTAACCAATCAATAGATATAGGTGACTGATTTATGTGCTGATTATCAGGAACTGAACAGCACACTCTGCCTAGCTGGGCTATGGGGAGCATAACTTACCTTTAGATTAGGGATAGGTGAGATCTAATTGTGAGGCTCCTGAATGACTCTGGACTTAACTGTATTAATTGTTATTGTATTGATATAACCCATACGGACATACAATTCCTTTCTCAGCCTCATATTAAATAAGGAGAGACCAAGATTTCACAAAAACTGAAATACAAATTACTTCTGCATTAGGAGATCTGTATAAAACAAAAGCTAAAATGTGAACTATATATAGTAAATATAATCTCATGTTATGTGCATTCCCAAGCTGCAGTAAAAGCATTGTATGTAAGGAACATATGACTCTTAAAGGGATATTATGCACTCATTTTTTCTTTGCATAAATGTTTTGTAGATGATCTATTTATATAGCCCATTAAGTTTTTTTAATTTTTTTTTTATAGTTTTGCTTATTTTTAAATAACATTGCTCTGATTTTCAGTCTCCTAACCAGGCCCCAAAGTTTTATTTGAATACTGTCAGCTACCTTCTCCAGCTTGCTCCTGCTTGTGTGAAGGGTCTTTTCTATGCAAAAGAAGGGGGGGGGAGGGTCTTATTTCCCACTTGCAGTATGCAAAAGAAGGGGGGGGGAGGGTCTTATTTCCCACTTGCAGTGGGCTTTCCAACTACCTTTTCAACTGAGCTAAACTGAGAGCGTCTAAGTAAGTTTTTAAACTGTTTTATACTGGATTTTTATATCAGTATCTGTGCATCTTATTTTTTTATAGTAGTGTTTATTACATGCAGTTATTTAAAAATTAGTGTATACTGTCCCTTTAAGCTGTCTGCCTACTGTAGGTTGTTGAAAACTGGTTCCATTACATCCCTAAAAATGTGATACAGTTTTCATGATATGGTCTATGGCGCCATCTAGTGGTCAATACTTTAAGCTTTTAATAGTTCTTGACAGCTTGTCTTCAGACCACACGATGGCTCAGTTGCTTTAGTGAGATAACTTGCTGAGATTGGGCATTGATATAATTGATTGTAACCGATTTAGACCTTCAGCTGATTGAATTCATTAGAAGCCTTAAAAATGCAATATTTATTATGCTATTCACTACAGTGGCAGTTTAAAAGCACTTTGCGCAGCCATAGAGCTAGTTCAGATGAGGAGGATGAAAACTCCCCCTACCTGCTATTGTTCGTTGCACCTTGTCACATGCAGCACTGTCTGACTAAACCCCACAGAACAGCTATAGCTCCGCCTTCACTCACCCTTTGTCTGCAATCAGACTACACATGAATTCACCCATAATATACCTTCTGACATAGGTCCTGATTATCTAACATTTGTGATGGATCATTTTCTATCATCTCACCTGTGAGAAGAACTTTACATCATCAGCTCCTGATGGCTCGGAACTCAAAAGTTTTTAAGCAAAACATGAAAAACCATGTTTTAGCCTTCCACGGACAGTCTTCATGCAATTAAAAAAATGGGCTGTCCCTGCAAGTGGCGATATGTCTCCCATAGAAATAATAAGAGCTCTCTGCTATGTAAAAGTTCGCAATGGAGGGTGAAGTAAACTGGAAGAACCCTGCGTATGTTTAAACTTTAATATTATGCCTATTACAAATCAAAATACGCTGTTTCCAGTGCACTGTACCTTAAATTCACAGTTATTTTCGTATACATGGGCTTTCCTTTCAGAGTAATGTGTTTTAAATATTGTGATAAAAGTTTGCCACCTTTTAACTTGCAAGAAAAAACTGTGAGATCTGTTTCGGTAAGTACGCTGGAATTTCAGAGACAATTTCATACACCCCCATGGAACGCCTATGTTCAGCCCATTTTCCGAAAAAAACGCATTGTATTTTGTACTTATAAGTACAATTTTCTATGTGTTTTTGCACATTCAGTGTACTTAAATTACAATTGACACTGTGCATATTTAATACGATTTATTCCTGTTAAATTTACATACAAATTTTACATCGGGGTTCGCAAATTTAGGACTAACGCGGTCTAACTTCAGTGTGCGTTATTGAAATATTACATATAAAATATTAATAACAATTATTAAAAAATTATTACACATACTGTAAAAAATATATATACATTCCATGGATTATTTACAATATTTTACAGTATGTTTATTATTTTTGAATATTTAAGCATTTATATGTAATATTTCAATAACGCTTATTGAAGTTAGCAATTCTTCATGTGCGCTAACACGACCATGTTAGTCCTAAATTGCGAACCCCGATGCGCGGTACACATATTTTACATTCCTATGTTCTTCACATAGTAAAATAAATAACTTTTTATTAATAAATATATATTTCTATATATATCTGGTAATGTTCATGTAAAATGCATATCTATACCTATATATCTATAGGAATAGATATACAGGTATAGGTATATATAGCTATATATAGAAATATGTATTTACAATAAAAAGTACATTGTTCTGTATGTTAAGAACATTGTAATGTGAAATATTCATAATTCATGTCAGGTTTAGCGCACTCGGATAAACACGATCGGGTTAGAGCGTGCGTTATTAGTTGTTGTTTTTTCAGTTTGCGTGCTCCATTGAAGTCTATGGGGGAATACGTTAACATGATCGCAACTTCACAAAGTCTATCTTTTTACTTTCAACTTGTAATACAAGTGCAACCCGACGCCTGCAAAAAGCCTCTGTCTAGCGATGTTAACATAGGAGTGCAGACTAGCTATCCACTCATAATCTAGCCCAATATAGGGCTTTCCTGTGAATAAATTGTTTATATCGTCCAACTCAATGGGCGTCTGTTATGAAAATAGATGGCCTTGACCAGTGATGGGGAACCTTGTCACTCCAGATGTTTCAGAACTACATTTCCCATTATTTCCTACTTTAGGGAAATTTAGCTATGAAATATGTGGAGTGACAAGTTTTGCCATCACTGGTCTAGGTCATCTATTTTCACAGAAGATACCCATTTAGTTGGATGATGACTGGCCTAGACCCTGTGTAATCTGCAATAATGGAGCTGCAATGAGCAGAATTTCATAGAAGCTCCATTTTAGCAATCTGGTCAAACTCATGCAGCCATCATTAAGTCACAGTGTGTTATATACGAGCAACTTGTCACATCCATGCTTGGGATTGTACCTGGGACTCCTGGTTTACAGCATTTTGCTCTGTTTTGGGCTGATTTTCTTGGAAACCTTCTGACTGCACTGGAGGTGCTCTTTGGCTCCACCTGCCTACCAGCTGCAGGCAGTTACCTAAACAGCAGTACTAAAAAAGGCTACATCTCAGACCACTCTCTGCCATGACATTGAGGTTCATCCCATTGTTTGTGCCACTCTTCTACTTCCTGAATTACTGTCGTGTTAGTGATTTCCTGGCTTCTGAACTCGGCTTGCTGATTGACCATTCTACTGAATTTTCCCTAAATTTTGATGAAATTTAGGACTGCTTTCCTGGTATTCAGACCCTTAACTTGTCTTCTGACTATTTTTGTGTTTCCAGTCTGTCACAGCTACACCTGTGTGTTGAGTCTCCAGCCTGTCACTGCAATACCCATGTATCCTGTGTCTCCAGCCTATCACAGCAGTACCATTGTATCCTGTGTCTCTAGCCAGTCACAGCAGTAATAGAATATCCTGTGTCTCCAGCCAGTCACAGCAGTACCTGTGTATCCTGTGTCTCCAGCCTGTCACTGCTGTACCTGTGTATCCTGTGTCTACAGCCTGTCACATTATATCCTGTGTCTCCACTCTCCACCCTGTTGCAGCAGTACCAGAGTATCCTGTTTCTCCAGCCTGTCACAGCAGTACCTGTGTATCATGTGTCTCCAGCCTGTCACAGCAGTACCTGTGTATCCGGAGACTCCAGCCTATCACAGCAGTACCAGTATATTCTGTCTCCAGCCTGTCACTGAAGTACCGTCAATCCTGTTTCTCCAGCCCGTCACAGCAGTATCTGTGTATGCTGTCTTCGACCCTAGAATGGGCACTTCAGTCCTTGGCCCTAAAGAAGGCATTACTTATATCTTCAAACCTAGAGTGGGCACTCCTGTCTTCTGCACTAGAAAACAGGAACCTTGTATGCTTCTCTTGATGAACCTGTAAAGGAAGGTTCATGGGCACCCATCTAAACCTGCCATGCTAAACTTATGTCTAATATCTTTGTTGAAGTGTGTGACAGTGTGTGTGTATATATATATATATATATATATATATATGAATTTGTGTATATATATATATATATATATATATATATATATGTTATGTATATGTATGTATGTAAATGTGTATATATATACTGTATGTATATATATATATATATATATATATATATAAAATAATGAGGAGTGCACTCGCCAGGACTTTTCAGAAATTTAATTCCAATATGTGAACGTTTTCGGGGGTTAGCCCCTTCTTCAGACATACAAAGAAACAACAATATGTCTGAAGAAGGGGCTAACCCCACGAAAACGTTCACATATTGGAATTCAATTTCTGAAAAGTCCTGGCGAGTGCACTCCTCATTATTTTCTATTTACTTATCTGTTGCACCCTGGGCATTTGAACTGGATTTCTGGAGTGCTTGTCTATCCTGAACTTTTATATATTTTTATATATATATATATATATATATATATATATATATATATATATATATATATATATATATAATATGGAAAAAATTAAGCACTCTCTGGACTGCAGACATCAGACATAAATATTTTGCACACGGCTTTCCTTGATTGGTAACCCTGATTGGGAGGGTCCTACAGGCCTATAAAGGTTTTACTTTTTCACTTGATGTTTGTCAGAGGAAGGGACGCTGCTAGTCCCGAAACGACACAATAAATATTTGATTTGTCACTGATGTCTGCAGTCCAGAGAGTGCTTAATTTTTTCCATATTCTATATACCTGATAAGAGCACCCTGGCAAGTTGATTTTGACTGGTGAGAGTGCATATACTACACATCTTGGATATATATATATATCTATATATCTATATATATATATGTATATAACAGGTTGCGGGTGGGCGGCCCAGCAGTGGAGGGGAGGAGGGAGCGGGAGTGAGCGGGAGTGAGCGGGAGGGAGCAGGAGGGAGTGGGAGGGAGTGGGAGGGAGCAGGAGGGATTGGGAGGGAGTGGGAGGGCCCTACGCTACAAAAAATAAACAAATAAAGGGACTGGGATGGATAGAGCAGCTACACAAAGGGGTTTAGGGTTCCCTAACTAATGATCGAGGGAGGTGGGGGGGCACTATGCTGCAGAAAATAATAATAAAATAAGTAAAAAAAGAAAATAATAATTTTAAAAAATCCTCGCTTTTTTCACTTATTTTCTGAGGGGGGCCGGGGGCTTCAGGTTTTTGTGCCTACAGGCACCTGAGATGTAAATCTGGCCCTGTTGCTAAGCCTCTGAATACTGATGAATTTTGTCAGTATTTATTCGTTTTCTTTCAATTCTGTGGTGCATTTGTTCGGATATTGGTTTTGTGAAAAAAAAAATAACTAATATCCGTGTTTCATTAATGTATTTGTAACAAAATGAATTTACGTCTAATAATTAAAACATTTTTCACCTAAAACAGAGTAAGGGGTCGTGATCTGAAGTTGGAGGGCAGTTGGTTCAATTTTAATTTTAAAACCATTTAGAAAAAGAGTTATTTACTCATGACTTATTATAGTTATAGGCTATAAGGACAAATACTGTAAGGGAATTCCAGAATGTCTAGGATATACACAAGGTTATATTAATGATTAATTAAGGTTGTACTTTAGAATGAAGACATGATTGGCCTAATGGTTCTAATCTGTCATCAACACCTATTTTTGTTTCTCAAAAGTGATATTTAGCGCTCCACTTGTAATCTGGCCCTTTATATACAAATCTCAAGGTCTCTACTGTCGTTTAAGCATATCCAGCAGCTGAGAAATGTGAGTCAAATATGAAAGTAACAATGCATTTTTAGGATATTTGACACAGATATACAGAATGATAGTAGTCATGACGAGTCTAATGGCGCAGAGTTGATTTTTTTTCCATTTCTGTTAAGGGAGTCCTGAAACCAGGAAGTTTTATCATCTGGAGATAATTTCAGTTGTGATATTAATATACATGTTTATATGTTAAGCCTTTTTCTCTATTTTTATAATAATGTATAAACTCCTTGAGAGGATAGACAGACTGGAGGTGTCTTTTAGTGAATTCTGCTAAAGTAATAGCCTGTCACATGAAGAAAATGCTGGGATACACAACATGGTTGTCTTGCCCATTAAATAATACCAAGTTTTATAAAAAAAAGTATATGTATTTACTTTCCATTCAAAACTGCCAATGTGATGAAATATGGTTAATAATAATTGAAAATCTTGACAATTTAAGGTGTAAGATTTCTGTGCTTTGCTTTATCTCTACCACAAGAGGTCAGTATATACTATTTCCCTGCCAGCAATCATGGACAACTAAACTAAAAACATTTATTTCACGATTGGGGTAGAGAATAAGATTTTAAAGAACATTTCAATTTACTTCTACATGTAGCCACCAATCAGGAAGCGCTACCCTGGTGCTGAACCAAAAATGGGCTGGCTCCTAAGCTTACATTCTTGCTTTTTCAAATAAAGATACCAAGAGATTGAAGACAAATTGATAATAGGAGTAAATTAAAAAGTTGCTTAAAATTACATGCTCTATCTGAATCATGAAAGTTTAATTTTGACTAGACTATCCCTTTAATGTTTTTAAAACAAATTACAATCCTTTTTACTGCTTTTTCAAAAACCAAACTCCACCCACCATTTGCCTTTTTTGGAGGAGCCAATCTAGGCTTTAGTTTACAGACAACAAGGCTAGCTACTGTCATGAAGTTCATACGCATTTACCTGCATTAGTTATCTGATAAAGCCAATATGGTTTGCTCTCCCCATATACCAGGGGTTTTCAAAGTCTTAAGGGATGGACCTCCCCTTTGACGAAAGTTACAAGACAGCACCCCCACCCATAATAGATCTTTATTTATTTATTTATTTTTCTTTAAAGGAAATTGTAATGTTTTATTTTTTGTTTTAATTTGGGGAATTTACAACCACAATTCCGAAAAAGTTGGGACAGTATGGAACATGCAAAAAATAAACAAAAAGAGTCATTTGAAAGTTGAATTCACCCTTTACTGTATTGAAAACACATTATTAACACATTGTTTGATGTTTTACTTTGTGACTTTTATTTATTTTTTAAAATATAGACTCATTTCAAATCTGACTGCAACAAGTTCCAAAAAAGTTGGGACAGTCGAATGACTACCACTGTGTAACATCATCCTTTCTTTTAATAACACTTATTAAGCACTGAATACACCAGTTGGTTATATTTTCTTCATAAATGGAAAGAGTCCACAGCTGCATTCATTACTTTTGGGAATTTAGAACCTGGCCACCAGGAGGAGGCAAAGACACCCCAGCCAAAGGCTTAAATACCTCTCCCACTTCCCCCATCCCCCAGTCATTCTTTTCCTTTCGTCCCAGGAGGTTGGCAGAGAAGTGTCAACATGTACGTTGTTCTTATCTGTGCCCTTCCCTTTGAAGGGGATAGTTTATCTTCCTTATGAGTTGGGGTTTCCTCTCTCTGGAGGGTCCTTGTTCTGCCCTGTGTGTAGGAGGTTGGATCAGGTGGCTTATTTCTGTAAGGGGCAGCATCTGCTGCTCTGTGGGCTCTGTTCCACCTGTTGGAAATTAGTCTCTCTACGTAGAGACTGTCTAAGAGAGTTGTGACAGGTCTTCCTATGGATCTATTGCACTTTTCTCCGTTCCAGGTCCTAGCGGGTTCTCCTTAAGAAAGCCTTATTTTGGAGGAGCGGATTGGGTTGGCACCCGAGCTCTGTTGGGGTGGGTGAATCCCCCTTTTTTCTTCTATTCCCTGGGGGCTTGTGGTTGGGGTCTTCTGTCCCCCTGTCTATCAGACATGTCTGTCACTTGGGCTGGTCTGGTGTTGGAGCAGGTTTTGAGATCTGTTGTTTTGCTATTTCTTCCTCTGAGCATTCGAGGTACAGTAAGTGTTTTTGAGCTTTCTCCTTTCTCCACATTCAAGATTTGTGGGAAGGACTGGCGGCTCTTAAATAGCCTGCAACGTTATCAGCTGGTTAGTGGATACTTAGAAATCTGAAGGATCCTGTCTTCATCTGCTCTCTACTTGCCCTGCAAGTATTTAAGTTTCAGAGTCATTTTTAGATGACTGCAGCGTGCAGTGTTTTTGCTTCAGGTGTTGTTCGTCAGACCTAACTGAGCTTGCTGCACGAGGTTTCATTCTGAATATTTCGGTATTCTGAGATACCTTTTTGTGACTTGGGGACCTTCGTCTTCAGTTGCTTTCTAGAGTGCAGTTGCACTGTGTTAGGGTAAGATCCTATCTCTGTTTCAGACTCCCAGCCTTATCCCATGGTTTCTGTATTCTGGGGTCTGGGCGTTGCCTTCCCTTGTTTCTATGAGACTGGTTGGGTCTCTGTTAGCCTGACCTGGTTTCTCTGGTTTTTGCTCTGTGTTTTTATTTAGGACTCGTTGTGCTCTTTTTAGGGTTTTTTTCTGGAGCTCCTTATGCTAGCTGGAAGCTAGCTCAGCATACTAATGCACTGTGGCTACTCTGCACTGTAGCAAACCGAGGGTTGCAAGTTCAATCCCCGGCGAGGTCTACTCAGCCTTTCAAGCTTGATAAAATGAGCAGTGTCTTAAGGGGGATTGTCCACACTTTACAAGTACAATCATGTTTTCTCCGTGCCTTTTCTTCTTTGTGGAAGAATACTGTAGTTTGTTCCCTTTCTTTAGTAAGGGGTGTGTTGTTTGGAGACCGACAGCTGGGGACAGTGTCTCTTAGAGGCTGTTGACTCAGTCGAGTCTAGTTCCTGTAGTCTCTAGCAAGGCTGTGGACTATCTGCGGGTCAGTGTCCTTGGGTCTTTTCCTTTTTTTCAAAGTTGTTCTCGGATTCGGATGAAGCAGGATTTTGTTGGGTAGGGGTTTTCAGGCCTGGTGCCCTCAGAATGGGCCACCTCTTGTACCCTCCTGTTTTTGCATTCAGTGTCCTCTATAGCTTGGGTATTGTTTTCCCAAAAGTAATGAATGCAGCTGTGGACTCTTTCCATTTATGAAGAAAAACTTAAATTATGCTTACCTGATCATTTTCTTTTCTTCAGATGGAAAGAGTCCGCAGCTCCCCACCCGTATTTTTTCTGTGGGGCATCTGTTATTTTTGTTCTTCTGGCACCTTTTCATCCTGATATTTCTTCTACTGTTCCTTGTTCCTTGGCAGAATGACTGGGGGATGAGGGAAGTGGGAGGAGTATTTAAGCCTTTGGCTGGGGTGTCTTTGCCTCCTCCTGGTGGCCAGGTTCTAAATTCCCAAAAGTATGAATGCAGCTGTGGACTCTTTCCATCTGAAGAAAAGAAAATTATCAGGTAAGCATAATTTAAGTTTTTCAAAAATACATTAAATTCACAAAATAAAACCTCAAATAATGTGTTAATAATGTATTTTCAATATAGTACAGGGTGAATTTAGCTTTCAGATGACTCTTTTTCTTTGTTTTTTTGCATTTTCCCTACTGTCTCAACTTTTTCGGAATTGGGGTTTTACATCTGATGCAGGTTTCACACACAGCTCTAAAGAGCTGATTCTTCTTAACCTAAAGAGTGCTTCGCTCATGTTTCAGTTTGCATTTTGCTACTCCTGGGTTAAATGTAAGTTACTGATCAAGACAACAAACTAAACACAATCTCTGAGTGACTTTTGACCTCATTGCCATGATATGGCAAGTGTCATTGTTAGTTAAGCTGCTGCTTGTGATTTCCACAGGATAATGCAAAATGTCACTGCTCCCACGCCTCCCCTTATATATGCTCTAGCGCCCCCCTGGGAGGCTGCCTCACACTTTGCAAACCACTGCCTTATACTGACGAAGCATATGAAGGTCTTACATACAGATATGGTTCTACAAGTGCGTTAACGAAATGGTGGTATTGATTTGGGTATTTTTTTTTTATCCAAGGCAATGAAAGCAAACCACAGTCCATCTAGACACTACATAACCCTCACTCTGGGTGCTAATAGAATAATCTTAGAGGGACACATATCTCCAGGTGCACTTGGGATAGGCCAGAAATTTAAAGAGTGTGTCTTATGGAAGCCCCTAGGACTCTACCTGAGAAAAAAGAAAGAAGAGAGGGAAAAAATAAATAAATATACTATACAAGTTCACAGACAGATGGATAGGCAGACGGACAAAAATAGTAGAAAGAAATTAATCCTCTTGTAGTAAAGATTAAACTCTGTATAGATGGAATGAAAAAGCATAAATGACCTAGATGAAAAGTAACATTCAGTACTGAGGAACACTGGATAGCGCTTGCTGATTGGTGGCTACAGTTAACCATTCCTAATACATATAAAAAATAATATTGCATGTATTTAACAATAAAACCTCTCATAGGTTATAATCCCATAATATTCAATATAGTCCCCTATAGGAAAAAATCCACATGAGTATGGATCACATATCCTCAGACCATAATAAAGCTGATGTGAATTACATCCTCCCTATACTTAAAGGGACACTGAACCCATTTTTTTTTTCATTCGTGATTCAGACAGAGCATGCAATTTTAAGCAACTTTCTAATTTACTCATTCTCTTGGTATCTTTATTTGAAATGCAAGAATGTAAGTTTAGATGCCGGCCCATTTTTGGTGAACAACCTGGGTTGTTCTTGCTGATTGGTGGATAAATTCATCCACCAATAAAAAAGTGCTATCCACAGTTCTGAACCAAAAAAAAAGCTTAGATGCCTTCTTTTTCAAATAAAGATATCAAGAGAATGTAAAAAAATTGATAAAAGGAGTAAATTAGAAAGTTGCTTAAAATTGCATGCTGTATCTGAATCACGAAAGAAAAAAATTGGGTTCAGTGTCCCTTTAAACAATCACAGTAACAACATTACCATGGTAACATATCTGTTGTGTACACTGAATTTTGAATAGTCAGAGCAAGCTGTTCTGGGTGCCAAGGTGGGGAGGGGGAAGAGCTGCAGGATTATAATGATTACATAGAAGACATAATCCTCATGGATAGGGAATATTATCAGCCTCTTCAAAAAGACCCCACAGATAAATTCCTTCAAAAATCATTGGTGCCTATAGAATATGGCAAAAGGGAAGGAATTCTGACATCTAGGGAGAAAAAATATCTTACACCTTTACAACCTGATGTACCCTTTTCCTATCACTTGCCAAAACTTCACAAGGATGTTAAGAAACCACCGGAGAGGCCATTTATTGTAGGGATTAACAGTTTGACTGACAAATTATCTGTTTATATAGACCAAATTTTGCAGAAATATGTATAACTACCCTCTTTAATAAGGGACACAACTGACCTAGTATTCAAATTGTCAAATATTCAACAGGAAGTGTCCTGTGATGTTAACACTCTTTATTCTAATATCTTGCATTCTTTAGGAAATGGTGGATGAAACTGGTATTCTATGGCCGTTACATGGGGGACCTCTTGTTTATCTAGAGGGGGTCTCATGTTTTTGCTAGGTTGTTCATAGAACATTTGAACAAGAATAATTTTAGGCTTAAATTATCATCTAATATCCAAAATCAGTCTCTAGAATTTTTAGATGTTCTTTTGTCATTGAATATAGAAAGGAAAGGCATTTTGTGAACATATTTTATGACAGTTGATAGTTACAATGTTTTACAATTCAGTAGCAATTATTTCAACAGCTGGAAAACATATCTGAGAATCATTTTGCAGCTTTATTTTGTCAAATTAGTATATTGTTTTATGTTTATTCATTTCCCAGATTTCCCTGTCCCCCAGAACAAAAGAATCAATGCTAACCAATCACAAACTAATATTCAGATATAGCACAAACTCTATTTGCACATGTAAAGTTGAGGGAGACAGGGGAAGCCTGCCCTCCATCTTATTCTGCATGGTTGGGACAGTACTCGAGAGGAAGTGTAGCAACAGGGCTGATGCTGTATATTTGATTCATGAGGTCTTCGTTGGTCTTATGTATATATTTGTGTGCAGCATATTGTGGTATCTGAGTTTCCTGCACTAAAACAGCAGAATAATAAAATATCTAGTTTGGTGCACTGGCATCTAGGAATTGTCTGCAGTTTACACTTTAGATTGAACAATACAGAATTGAATATTTTGTGCATATTGTGTACAATTTATATTGGGTGTGTTAGGATGGAAACCATCTGTGGGTGTGGTCAATACTCTTATAATCTGTTTCTCGGCAGCAAAGTATTCCAGATACATTATGTTTTGCAAATGTTGCCAACTATTTTGCCTGGTGAGTCTGTACTGTGCATGTTTTCCTCTCGATATGGGTGTAATAGGTTTAGAACTATTGTAACACCAAGGTGAAATGTGTCTGCCTGTGACTACAACAGATCCTGTACACTATTTTCCATGAGTAACCTCATAGTTTAATACAGGTGAAGGCACACAACTGCCATGTGGTCAAATCAAAAAGGAATAAAAATAATAATAATGAAAATATGAAAATTATATAAAATTCAAATTCCATTGTCCATAAATAAAATGTTGTTTTAACAGAGCCACTTTCATAGGTTTATGTATTGTCTATGGCTGCATTTGTGCTACAACGTGCAGCTGCCACAGAGACAGAATGAGGCGCTCTCCTTGCTTTGCACTCGTGCATGACACACCACACTATACAGTGACATAATGAGGTAGATTTATTATGCTGCAGATGCAGCTGTTTCCGCACGAGCCTTCAGGCTCGCCGGAAACAAAAGTTAAGAAGAAGCAGTCATAAAACTGCTGTTCCTTAACTCATCCGCCTCCTCTGAGGTGGCGGACAGCAATCATCCTGATCGGATATGATCGGGATGATTGACACCCCCTGCTAGCCACCGATTGGCCACTAATGTGCAGGGCGGACGTGTTCACCACAGCGAATCATGCTCGTCCGACATTTCATAAATCTACCCCAAAATCCACAACTAAAAGGAGAGCAATGGTCAGAAAATTAGGTAATTCAAACCAGAATATCTCATCACAGCAGAATTTCTTCATGAAAATGAGGCTACAACCAAAGTACGAAAAGAAGTGTCTCATTCGTGGTCATATAATGTGAATTTTGTCAATAAAAATATGTAGAAATTAGTTTTCTCTCTTGCTATAGCAGTACCTACATAATATACCCTTTAAGTAATACTGATTATATTACATTCTGCAAAATGTATCTTTCAACTACTAACATAAGGAATATAACAACAAGTTGGGTACTATATGTTTCTCAGATTACAGCAATAAATAAAAAAAAGCTTGCACAATTATCACTGAGTAAGGAGCAAGCTAACATAAAACACGTTTCCGTATATCTAAATGCGGCAGCTAGCAGTTTACCTGAAGAAGGCAGGAAGTCAATAAACTCACAAACGCAGCTTTCCAGTTCAGCAATGCTGCTATATGGACGTTTGGACCAAACTGCGCCAGTAATCAGTGGGCATTTTTCTATGATGTTGCCAAATATATCTAGAAAATGTTCATAGCTCATGAGGTTTACAGCTGCTATATCCATGTTGCCGAACAAGTTTCATAAATGAAATGTGACTGAAAATCCCTCAGGCATGTACTGACTTGTTAGTTAATAAATGTACTTTTTAACGAATTACTGAACTGGGTGTCATTGACTTTGACTTGGCAAGTTCATCTGTGCTTAGCAGAATGTTAAAATTTACCATAATTTGCAAAGCCTAAAAAAAACAGCAACGTAGATTTGTCTTTTTAAAGTAATAGTATAAGCTGGTCTCAGCTAAAGCAAACTTTTCCGACCTATGTGTAATAGTACAGTTTAGTTTACTGCAGTCTGACAATAAACACAAAGCTGTACACATATATCTCTATGTATATACAATCTATCCATTCTAGAGTAGACTTTCCAAAAAAGAGACATTCTAGACTAAAATGAAATTGATGAGAAGCATTTTTGCAATATGTAATTGTTCCTAATAAAAGCTATTCATGTTTCAATGAAAACTTTACTTCTACTTGAGCTAAAGAACATGTCAGTATTCTATGTGCTGCTCCTGTCAGCTATATGTCCATATAAGTCATTAGATGAGACCCCTGGCTCTGCTGCTCCTGTCAGCTATATGTCCATATCAGTCATTAGATGAGACCCCTGGCTCTGCTGCTCCTGTCAGCTATATGTCCATATCAGTCATTAGATGAGACCCCTGGCTCTGCTGCTCCTGTCAGCTATATGTCCATATCAGTCATTAGATGAGACCCCTGGCTCTGCTGCTCCTGTCAGCTATATGTCCATATCAGTCATTAGATGAGACCCCTGGCTCTGCTGCTCCTGTCAGCTATATGTCCATATCAGTCATTAGATGAGACCCCTGGCTCTGCTGCTCCTGTTAGCTATATGTCCATATCAGTCATTAGATGAGACCACGGTCCGTGCTGCTCCTGTCAGCTATATGCCCACATCAGTCATTAGATGAGACCCCTGGCACTACTGCTCCTGTCAGCTATATGCCCACATCAGTCATTAGATGAGACCCCTGGCACTACTGCTCCTGTCAGCTATATGCCCACATCAGTCATTAGATGAGACCCCTGGCACTACTGCTCCTGTCAGCTATATGCCCACATCAGTCATTAGATGAGACCCCTGGCACTGCTGCTCCTGTCAGCTATATGCCGACATCAGTCATTAGATAAGACTCCTGGCACTGCTGCTCCTGTTAGCTATATGCCCACATCAGTCATTAGATGAGACCCCTGGCACTGCTGCTCCTGTCAGCTATATGTCCATATAAGTCATTAGATGAGACCCCTGGCTCTGCTGCTCTTGTCAGCTATATGTCCATATCAGTCATTAGATGAGACCCCTGGCTCTGCTGCTCCTGTCAGCTATATGTCCATATCAGTCATTAGATGAGACCACGGTCCGTGCTGCTCCTGTCAGCTATATGCCCACATCAGTCATTAGATGAGACCCCTGGCACTACTGCTCCTGTCAGCTATATGCCCACATCAGTCATTAGATGAGACCCCTGGCACTGCTGCTCCTGTCAGCTATATGCCCACATCAGTCATTAGATGAGACCCCTGGCACTGCTGCTCCTGTCAGCTATATGCCCACATCAGTCATTAGATAAGACTCCTGGCTCTGCTGCTCCTGTTAGCTATATGTCCACATCAGTCATTAGATGAGACCCCTGGCACTGCTGCTCCTGTTAGCTATATGCCCACATCAGTCATTAGATGAGACCCCTGGCACTACTGCTCCTGTTAGCTATATGCCCACATCGGTCATTAGATGAGACCCCTGGCTCTACTGCTCCTGTCAGCTATATGCCCACATCAGTCATTAGATGTGACCCCTGGCACTGCTGCTCCTGTTAGCTATATGCCCACATCAGTCATTAGATAAGACCCCTGGCACTGCTGCTCCTGTCAGCTATATGCCCACATCAGTCATTAGATGAGACCCCTGGCTCTGCTGCTTCAGTCAGCTATATGCCCACATCAGTCATTAGATGAGACCCCTGGCACTGCTGCTCCTGTCAGCTATATGCCCACATCAGTCATTAGATGTGACCCCTGGCACTGCTGCTCCTGTTAGCTATATGCCCACATCAGTCATTAGATAAGACCCCTGGCACTGCTGCTCCTGTCAGCTATATGCCCACATCAGTCATTAGATGAGACCCCTGGCACTGCTGCTCCTTCAGCTATATGTCCATATAAGTCATTAGATGAGACCCCTGGCTCTGCTGCTCCTGTCAGCTATATGTCCATATCAGTCATTAGATGAGACCCCTGGCTCTGCTGCTCCTGTCAGCTATATGTCCATATCAGTCATTAGATGAGACCCCTGGCTCTGCTGCTCCTGTCAGCTATATGTCCATATCAGTCATTAGATGAGACCCCTGGCTCTGCTGCTCCTGTCAGCTATATGTCCATATCAGTCATTAGATGAGACCCCTGGCTCTGCTGCTCCTGTCAGCTATATGTCCATATCAGTCATTAGATGAGACCCCTGGCTCTGCTGCTCCTGTCAGCTATATGTCCATATCAGTCATTAGATGAGACCACGGTCCGTGCTGCTCCTGTCAGCTATATGCCCACATCAGTCATTAGATGAGACCCCTGGCACTACTGCTCCTGTCAGCTATATGCCCACATCAGTCATTAGATGATACCCCTGGCACTGCTGCTCCTGTCAGCTATATGCCCACATCAGTCATTAGATAAGACTCCTGGCTCTGCTGCTCCTGTTAGCTATATGTCCAAATCAGTCATTAGATGAGACCCCTGGCACTGCTGCTCCTGTTAGCTATATGCCCACATCAGTCATTAGATGAGACCCCTGGCACTACTGCTCCTGTTAGCTATATGCCCACATCGGTCATTAGATGAGACCCCTGGCTCTACTGCTCCTGTCAGCTATATGCCCACATCAGTCATTAGATGTGACCCCTGGCACTGCTGCTCCTGTTAGCTATATGCCCACATCAGTCATTAGATAAGACCCCTGGCACTGCTGCTCCTGTCAGCTATATGCCCACATCAGTCATTAGATGAGACCCCTGGCACTTCTGCTCCTTCAGCTATATGCCCACATCAGTCATTAGATGAGACCCCTGGCACTGCTGCTCCTGTCAGCTATATGCCCACATCAGTCATTAGATGAGACCCCTGGCACTGCTGCTCCTGTCAGCTATATGCCCATATCAGTCATTAGATGAGACCCCTGGCACTGCTGCTCCTGTCAGCTATATGCCCACATCAGTCATTAGATGAGACCCCTGGCACTGCTGCTCCTTCAGCTATATGCCCACATCAGTCATTAGATGAGACCCCTGGCTCTGCTTCTCCTGTCAGCTATATGCCCACATCAGTCATTAGATGAGACCCCAGGCACTGCTGCTCCCGTCAGCTATATGCCCACATCAGTCATTAGATGAGACCCCTGGCTCTACTGCTCCTGTTAGCTATATGCCCACATCAGTTATTAGATGAGACCCCAGGCTCTACTGCTCCTGTCAGCTATATGCCCACATCAGTCATTAGATGAGACCCCAGGCTCTACTGCTCCTGTCAGCTATATGCCCACATCAGTCATTAGATGAGACCCCTGGCACTGCTGCTCCTGTCAGCTATATGCCCACATCAGTCATTAGATGAGACCCCTGACACTACTGCTCCTTCAGCTATATGCCCACATCAGTCATTAGATGAGACCCCTGGCACTACTGCTCCTGTCAGCTATATGCCGACATCATTCATTAGATGTGACCCCTGGCACTACTGCTTCTGTCAGCTATATGCCCACATCAGTCATTAGATAAGACCCCTGGCTCTGCTGCTCCTGTCAGCTATATGCCCACATCAGTCATTAGATGAGACCCCTGGCTCTACTGCTCCTGTCAGTTATATGCCCACATCAGTCATTAGATGAGACCCCTGGCACTGCTGCCCCTGTTAGCTATATGCCGACATCAGTCATTAGATGTGACCCCTGACACTGCTGCTCCTGTCAGCTATATGCCCACATCAGTTATTAGATGAGACCCCAGGCTCTGCTGCTTCTGTCAGCTATATGCCCACATCAGTCATTAGATGAGACCCCTGACCCTACTGCTCCTGTCAGCTATATGCCCACATCAGTCATTAGATGAGACCCCTGGCACAGCTGCTCCTGTCAGCTATATGCCCACATCAGTCATTAGATGAGACCCCTGGCACTAGTGCTCCTGTTAGCTGTATGCTCACATCAGTCATTAGATGAGACCCCTGGCTCTGCTTCTCCTGTCAGCTATATGCCCACTTCAGTCATTAGATGAGACCCCAGGCTCTGCTGCTTCTGTCAGCTATATGCCCACATCAGTCATTAGATGAGACCCCTGGCACAGCTGCTCCTGTCAGCTATATGCCCACATCAGTCATTAGATGAGACCCCTGGCACTAGTGCTCCTGTTAGCTGTATGCTCACATCAGTCATTAGATGAGACCCCTGGCTCTGCTTCTCCTGTCAGCTATATGCCCACTTCAGTCATTAGATGAGACCCCTGGCTCTGCTTCTCCTGTCAGCTATATGCCCACTTCAGTCATTAGATGAGACCACTGGCTCTGCTGCTCCTGTCAGCTATATGCCCATATCAGTTATAAGATGAGACCCCTGGCTCTGCTGCTCCTGTCAGCTATATGCCCACATCAGTCATTAGATAAGACCCCTGGCACTGCTGCTCCTGTCAGCTATATGCCCACATCAGTCATTAGATGAGACCCCTGGCTCTGCTGCTCCCGTCAGCTATATGCCCACATCAGTCATTAGATGAGACCCCTGGCACTGCTGCTCCTGTCAGCTATATGCCCACATCAGTCATTAGATGAGACCCCTTGCTCTGCTGCTCCCGTCAGCTATATGCCCACATCACTCATTAGATGAGACCCCTGGCACTGCTGCTCCTGTCAGCTATATGCCCACATCAGTCATTAGATGAGACCCCTGGCACTCCTGCTCCTGTCAGCTATATGCCCATATCAGTCATTAGATGAGACTCCTGGCTCTGCTGCTCCTTCAGCTATATGCCCACATCAGTCATTAGATGAGACCCCTGGCACTGCTGCTCCTGTCAGCTATATGCCCACATCAGTCATTAGATGAGACCCCTTGCTCTACTGCTCCTGTTAGCTATGTGCCCACATCAGTCATTAGATGAGACCCCTGGCAGTACTGCTCCTGTCATCTATATGCACACATCAGTCATTAGATGAGACCACTGGCTCTTCTGCTCCTGTCAGCTATATGCCCACATCAGTCATTAGATGAGACCCCTGGCACTGCTGCTCCTGTCAGCTATATGCCCACATCAGTCATTAGATGAGACCCCTGGCACTTCTGCTCCTGTCAGCTATATGCCCTCTTTGGTTCTCATATCTTACCCCTATGCTTACAGCCTCTGTCAGGTAAATGCTTGTATCTAACCTCAGATCAGACCCATAGCCTTGAATCTGCTGTTGACTATATGCACAAATCAAGCTTCAGATCAGACATGCAGCCCTGTCAGTCATTTGCCCACATTGGATAGACATGCTCAGTAGGAGCTAGTGCCTCAGAAAGTGTGCATATAAAAAGATTGTGCACATTTTGTTAATGGAGGTAAATGAGAAAGTTTTTTTATTGAATATCTGAATAATTAAAGTTTCATTTTGACTTTAGTGTTCATTTAAGCCTACTGATCCAACTGTTGTTTTTCAGTTGTTATGATCTAGAGAGTCCTATTATGATTAAACATTTCTATCCTGGAGGAGAAATTTAGCTTGGAACAAAATATGTAAAATATTTTAAGCTTTATAGTTTGTCTAATTGAGTTTGTTCATTTGTATGCTTTATCCCATAACAATAAAGCAAATTAGTTATTTTGTTTAATTTTTAAATACTTATAACTCATAATTGCAATATCAAATTTTGCTGAAATTGAGTAATTCGACTTGGTTTATCAAAGGTAGCAATTAATAAAGCAATAAAAGTTTGAAGTTAATTAGCTCAATAGTTAGTGAGTTATAACCTGATTTGTAATTAAAATTTAGACACCGCAACGACCAGCTACTGAATGCATTTGCTTGAAATATACAATAACCCTTTTACACCTCTTACAGTTACATTATAGTTCCTTTGAATTAACCCTTTTGTACAGTGTGCAATGGAAATCATAATTTACATGTATGAAATTAACCTATTGTAATCTGAATCCATCCTGATCACTGGTAAATAATATGAATGTCATTTATATACAGGCATGATGGGTATACTGGGCATGTTTGCTCAATGATTATATTCAAAACTTCTAGGGCTAGATTACAAACGGAGCGCTGATTTATTGTGCACCTGCAAATACGCAAATTTGTCAGTTTGCGGGTGCACGATAAATAACCAGCCATTACAAGTTGCTGGTTATTGCTACTGCAAGCTCGCGGTAGCAATTAGCGCTCTGAAAATTAACTAGAGGTCAGACCTCAGGTTAATTTTTAAAAAGTGTCCCAATTTGCCCCAAACTTTAGTGTGAGGTTTTTTCTTAATAAAAAAAAAAATTAGCATGTTTATTTTTTTTACTAACTGCATGAAGCAGTTTTATGTGGTTAAATGTGGCCCGTGTGGGGTGTTAGATAAAAAACAGCACTGAAAAATGCCTTTACATGGCGGTCTATGGGAACTGTGTGTTCACTGTAAATATATATGTATATGCTTATATACATACATATTTATGTGTTAATATGTATATATACACATTAATACATAAATATATATTCATATACTGTACATATATATTTACATTTGCTGCGCAACTTAGACCCTTTTCTGCACTAATTCTCATGCCGTGAGAACGAGGCTCCCATTGGAGCTTATGGAAGAGCACTCTATTGAGAGCATAGCTTCCCAGCAATGTGAACGCTAGGTCACGTTCGCATTGTGGGCCACTTAAAATACCAGAGTTCAACGCGTGCACTGCAATTATGAAGGGAGTGCAAATATTTTTTTTAATATTTCAATTATTGATTGAGAAAGCCCTGTTTTACAGTTTGGCGTGATATACACCTGAAATTAGAATAACAGTGAACATAGTATGTTAGAACATAGTAGATGAGGTTAAAAAAAAGTCCATCATGTTCAACCTATACAAATCTTAATTTATCTACAATACAAGCTCCCGTTGAGCTTAAATTAATCCCATTAAAACTATGACCCATTTAGCACAAGAAATCATATCCCTGAGTTCTGTTTCTAGCGAGACATGTATCTAAACCATTTTGAAATGTATCTAAGGTATTGGCATTCACTACCTCCTTAGCTAACGAGTTCCACAATTTGATTGCTCTTACAGTAACCACAACTTATCTCATTTTCTAAAATGGGACTTTAACAAATCTCTCATGCTCAGATGAGCCAAAAAGCCTTTTTGGCTCTGGGAAACAGACAAAAGCTGAGACTGTGATTGTAACACAATGAAAAGGGCCATTTTCTATCTGAAAATCCACCAAAATTGGCCTATATCAGCAATCTATATGCAGTATGATGTATTTGCTTTGTAAATATGCAGTAAAATTAATTATTTATAAAATATAATGTTTTGGAGGTATAAATGATTATATATATATATATATATATATATATATATATATATATATATATATATATATATATACAGTATATATATATATATATATAAATTTAAATCTTAGACTAATTTTGCTATGACACTATATGACATATCTTAGCAGGCAGCCAGTAACAATAAGAGTGAGCTCTATGAGAGGTGGGTGGCTCAGTGCCTCTTCTCTTACTGCTCCAGTTCCATCTCTTATCTTATCTTATATGTAGTGGGTTGTAACTTGTTAGAGCAAAATAAATGTTTTAAAGCATTTTAACTGTTATTATGAAGGCAACATGTGCATGCTTAGCAATCCAAATTTAATATTAAACCACATTATAATTAGGAAAGAAATAAAGTGCCTGTGCCTGCACATACCAGATGGACACTGCATTCCAAGTCATAGTACAAGCACCATGTTTGGCTGCTTAAAAGGGAGAGTATACACCGATCTTCATATAACTGCATGTAATTGACACTACTATAAAGAAGAATATGCACAGATATTGATCTAAAAATCCAGTATAAAACCTTTTTCAGAAACATACTTAGACGCTCCCAGTTTAGCACTGTTGATGAGGTTAGGCTGGGACACCCACTAAAAGGGCTGAAAAAGCAGGAAGAGCATATGAAAAGTCCCATTACACAAACAGGAGCAAGTAGGAATCTGTAGACTTAGGGCTACCTCTGATAATTTAGGGGCTTGGTTAGGAGTCTGAAAATCAGCAGAATATTATAAAAAAATAAGTAAAATTATACATTGTTACAAAAACACTCCCAGATAGGCTGTATATATGGATCATCTACAAAACACGCATGCAAAGAAAAATCTACTCTACAGTGTCCCTTTAAAGTTCCTTTTCCAAACAATGTGGCTACTAATCATTTTTAAAGGTAAAATGTCTTCCCTTTTTGTACAAATGTGATATTTTCAAGTCAGTTTTTTATTGTTTAACAGATATGCTGTATCACTTTCACATGATTCAGTATTTGGGTAACATGTCCTTTAAAAAGGGATTGGTGGGGAATGGTTTGGGGTTCATGACATTCTTTGCATTGTGTTTATGTTTTATTTGCAAAATTAAAAAACAAACATAAAAATGAAATAAAAGACTTTCCACAGATTTAGCAAGGGATGAAAAACAGTTTATTGTTTGAACTTTCTTTACAAAACTGCAACTGTAAAAGAAAACAACTATCTATAAAAAAATGGGTAAAACAAAGTTGTATTTCTCTACACAATAGCTTATATACCTTTATAATTTTTTTTAAAGCATTTGTTTAAATTGTATTATACATTATCATTTAATCACAATTAATGCAGTTAATCAAGTAGATAAAAAGTAATTAATTATTAATTGATCTGTTAAAATGAGTCACAATTACATTGTAAACAGTTATGCAATTTGGATGCATTTTACTACAATAAAGTTTGTTTGTAAATATAAATATATACTGAATATATAAAATGGATATTATAATGCATAAAATGTGTTCTTATTTATTAAGGCGTGTTAGTATTGTATTACTGACCTTATTTCTGTGTTTTAAAGCAATACATTTATATGCAACCCTTAAAGGAACATGAAACTTAAAGATTTTCTTTCATGATTCAGATAGAACATATCATTTTAAACAACTTTCCAAAATACTTCTATAATTACATTTTCATACTTTTCTTGGTATCCTTTGTCAAAGGTGCAGCAATTCACTACTGGGAGCTAGCTGAATGCATTGGGTTAGCCAATGGCAAGAGGCATTTATGTTGAGCCACCATTCAGCATCTAAATACCAGAAGTACATTGTTCCTTCTGTGCATACCTAGGTATGCTTTTCAACAAAGGATACCAATAGAACAAAGCAAAGCAGATCATAGAAGTAAATTGAAAAGGTGTTTCAAATTGTATTTTCTATTTGAATAATGAAAGTTTAATATTGACTTTACTATTCCTTTACGTCTTTTAAAATATCGATCTGTGGCCCTAATTTACATGGATGTTGGCCATCACTGCTCTAAAGAATTAGAAAATGAAACTTTGCATTAGTTTAATGCTAATAGTTTTACTCAGATATACAGATCTAAAAGCAGCGCCAAATAATTTATTTTCTTAGTGAGTAAATGGAATATTATACATTCGTCATCAGTAGCGCAATAAAATCATTGACACATTGGTACATTTTCCTCCTGACTCCCATTTGCATCTATGGAAGGATTTTCAGACACTTCCTTTAAAAAGTTTTGTTGGTAGGATGCATTGCTGCTTTGTTTATTGCCCCTGTGATGATAAACCTGAAATGATAAGAGATCATAAACCATATTAACATGTAAATAAAAACAGGAAAAAAACTCTTGTACAATAATATTTCTTTGTCTACACAAAAATAATAGGAAGCAGATCTCCCAGATCACACACATTAAAGATATATGGCTAGATTACAAGTGGCATGCGCAAGCGATATAGGAATGATTGGAACAGCCAATAGGATTTGAGCAGCTCTAATCCTATTGGCTGATTGAAATCTTTCAGTCAATAATAATGCAAGGGACGCCATTTTGGATAAAGTCACTAGCATTGAAGTTCCAGTTTACGGCGGCGACCGTATGAAGAGTATGCTCTGCGCTGGATGTCTTCAGGATGGCCCCGCTCCGTGCCAGATGGATGAAGATAGAAGATGCCGCCTGGATGAAGACTTCTTGCCGACTGGATGAGGACTTCTCCTGCTGGATGAAGATGGAAGAGGCCGTCCGGATGAAGACTTCTTGCCGCCTGGATGATGACTTCTCCGGCTCCGGATGGATCCTTCAAGCGGGACTTCAAGAACTGTAAGTGGATCGTTGGGGTTAGTGTTAGGTTTTTTTAAGGGTTTTGTGGGTGGGTTTTATTTTTAAATTAGGGTCTGTGCATGTAAAAGAGCTAAATTCCCTTTAAAGGACAATGCCCATACAAATGCCCTTTTCAGGGCAATAAAGAGCTTAGGTTATTTCAGTTAGGTTTTTTATTTAGAGGGTTGGTTGGTTGGGTGGTGGGTTTTACTGTTGAGGGGGTGTTTGTATTTTTTTTACAGGTAAAAGAGCTGATATATTTGGGGCAATGCCCCACAAAAGGCCCTTTTAAGGGCCATTGGTAGTTTATTGTAGGCTAGAGTTTTTTTTTATTTTGGGGGGATTTTTTATTTTGATAGGGCTCTTAGATTAGGTGTAATTCGTTTTTATTTTTGATAATGTGGTTTTTTATTTTTCGTAATTTAGTGTTTGTTTGTTTTTGTAACTTAGTGTTTGTTTTTTCTGTAATTTAGTCATTTGTAATAATGTTTAATAGTATATTTAAATAATTTGAGTAGGGTTAGGTTTCTTTAACATGTAATTTAGTTTATTTAATTGGTAGTTTAATTTAATTGTAGGATAATAGTTAGGGTAGGTTAATTAATAGTTTAAATTAGTTTATTTTAATTCTACAGGTAAGTTTAAATATATTTGAAGATAGGGATGTTGTAATTTTAATTTAAAGTTAGCGGGTTGTTAGGTTTAGGGGTTACTAGCTTAATTTAGTTTATGTGGGGGGCTGACGGTTTAGGGGTTAATAGGTTTAGTTAGTGGTAGTAATGTGGGAGGCCAGAGATTTAGGGGTTAATACATTTATTTAGTGGCGGCGGTGTGGTGGAGCGGTGGGATAGGGGTTAATAACTTTAATTTAGGTTAGGGCGGTGTCGGGGAGCGGCGGGATAGGGGTTAATAACTTTATTTAGGTTGCGGTGGTGTCAGGGAGCGGCGGGATAGGGGTTAAACATTTTAGTATAGTGGCAGCGTTTAGTGACAGGGTATAAATAAAGTTGGGAAAAAGCCGAATAGACGCGAGATCGATGACTGTTGATGACTGTTAACAAGAGTCCGATGCTCATCGCCACGTACTTAGTGCGTGTCTTTTTGCCGGCTTTTTTTAAAAATAAGGAGAGCGTATTGAGATACGCAGCCGCAATGTTAGGCGAACATATTGGTGCCGGCAAATGCAACAAAGTTGAGGCTTTGATAAATATCCCCCAATGTGTCAAATTTACTATAGGATACGTAAACACTGGTAAATAATAAGGAAGATACTTATCTTATAAACGCTGCAACAGTTAGTACTTTCCATGGCATTTTAAGGGCGTTAAAGCCCAGTGCTTTTGGGGCGGTATGGAATGGCCTAAGGGTGTCAAAGGGTTAGAATTGCGTCCTACCTAAATCATAAAATAAAAAAAATGTGTTTCATGTCCCTTAAAAAGCAGCAAGTTGCAAATCCCTCTATGGTATAATCAATGTAACAGAACCTATGTTTTTACCATTCACCTCTCGGGGCATCAAAGGAGTTCCATTATAAAGGATACCAGCCTCACTGCTATCAAAGCATTACATAACAAATGGATTAAAACAGAATTTAAAAAAAATAGTTAAAGGACCATTATCAGCAGAATTACATACTCAACAACTGCATAACAAATAGACAATGCAAAAGCAAATGTCGAATAAGTAGTAGAGGTTTTTAAAAAACAATCTCAAAGTTTGTTAAATTCTCCTTCCTCCTGCATCATATGACAGCCATCAGCCAATCACAAAATGCATTTTTGTATGTACTCTGAATTCTTGCATATAAAATGAATGTGCACATTTTTATAATGGAAGTGAATTGAAAAGTTGTGGTGTCTTCTATCAGAATCATGTTTAATTTTCACTCTAGTGTTCCATTAAAAAGAAGTAAAAGGAGGGGGCGGAGCTATCTGCCGAGCAGAGAGGAAGCACTTTGCAGAGGCTCCTCAAGATAAAGCTTAATTTCAATGGAAATAACTATCACAACTTCTGGAAAATCATTTTAAACAGACTACCTCGGTGAAAGCAAAAGAAGGGCAAAGAACTGTGACTTTATTTTTGGCAGCAGTAAGCGCTAATACGGATTTGGAGGAGCTGCAGGGGTAAATCACTTGGCGCACCCCTGCTACAGATCCGGAACACCATTCTCACTGCCGCGGGTCTTATAACTTACAACCCACACGACATCAAACTGCCGGCAGCTGATCTGCGACTCCGGAGGGTCGGGGCTCCGCTCCGGAGCCGCCATTGCCACTTTGTGAGATACTGGAGAAGTGCGTGGCGAGACTCCCCCATCTTCCCATCTTCCGATTAGATTCAACAGCCCAGCAGCAACATATAAGAAAGGTGAGAGAATATTGGGGACACTGTGGACACTGCTCACCTATGCAAATTAGATTTGGGCTAGGGAGACGACACAAATACAGGGGAGCAGGAAGAGAGGGAAAGGCGCGAAAAACCGCCATCTTGGCAGCAGCCCTATACAGCGCCAGCATAAAACGATCTAGCTGAAAAAACTCCACTTGCCTTTTACATATGTATTGCGGAGGAGAAGGGGAAAAAAAGAAGGAGGTCAGCTCACACAAGAAAGCTCTCTGCAGTGCCTTCAAGTGACTTTCTAATTAAACATTAAGCCAAAAGTTTTTGCATCAGTGATCTCCAGGGCCTGTCAGTTTTTTATGAGACACCTATGCAGCTGAGTGCTCTAGCCTTGCAAAACGGAATTACTAAATCAGTCATCACACTTTGGGAAACGCTTGAATTGTGTTGTGTGAAAAAAACCTTAGGAACTCGAACTAGGGATACAGATTGCAGCCTTATTAGCAATTAGAAATAACCGTTGCTGCACAGGTATCAAATCTGTTTGCACAAGACCCCAACCACTACTAAATACAACAGTGCATTGCTGGTCTCTATCCCCTTCATTTCCTGCTGAATGCTGTGTCAGTAGGTCATACCCCATTACCCCTACCCGACTTCGTCCAGTGAGGACAATTGCCCTGGGGTATAGAGGCTGGTGAGACAGATGAGACTACCTAACTACCAAACTGTGAGATGATGGAATACAGTGTGACCCATCTACATAAGGAAAAAATAGCCACTGAAAGATGTAATGTGTCAATGATTTAAAGATGTGTTTTTGAAGTGGTCCAACGGTTTCACACAACTCAAGATAAATCACTATGAATATACATGGAATAGTGCCCCTCTCACCCTACACTATTCTTCTCTCATAGCATTACTTAAGCATTCTGCCTGAACACCCAAGAGGGAGAAAGGGATGCAACATTATTAATATATGGAATAGCGCCCCTATTCATGTAGAGGGGAGGGTCTTGGAGAACAGCCCCATATTCACACCCTGGAGTGAATCAAATTGAGTCATAGGACCCCGGATCCTACTATCTTCTGATTCTGCAGGTTTATCTAGACTATCTGCCTGCTGTAGATAGAGACAAAACTGCGAAAGATATCCATAATGTCGACCAGGAAAGGGAACAAGACAGATAAAGGGATGAAGACCACATCTATGGAAACGTTTTTCAAAACACCCAGAGTCCACAAAACTAAAGATCTTCTCTTAAATGAAGTGGAGGAGGATCCTGAATCTGAAAATGAAGGAGAACTTGAAGACTTGACTCCTGTGACCAAGGCAGATCTTAACGCCTTGGTATCCAAACAAGATATTGCGACCAATTTCAATAAACTCTGGGAAAAGATGGATAACTTTCAAGAGACGATTACTAATAGTCTTACTGATATCAAAACTGAAATCTCTGAACTGGGCTCTCGGGTGGACTCATTAGAAACAGCAACTGATGAAATAAGTGAAGAAGTAGCTGAAACATCCCAAACATTAACAAGCCAACAACAAAGGATAATGGAGCTGGAAGAGAAAATTGAGGACATTGAAAACAGGAGCAGAAGATCCAATATCCGCCTCAAAGGGGTCCCTGAGACAATTGGGACTGAAGACCTACATGACTATCTCCAGCAGCTATTTAGGGCCATATTAGGGGCATCAGTAGACTCTGAAGTACAAATAGAAAGAGCCCATAGGGCCCTTAGGGCTAAGCCCAAACCAGACCAACCCCCGAGAGATGTAATACTTAAGCTTCTGAGATACCCTGACAGAGAAAAACTATTAACAGCTGCCAGACATAATCCCACATTTAAATTCCAAGGCAATGTTATCCAGTTTTTTCAAGATTTATGCATCAAGACCCTACAAAGAAGATACACCCTCCGACCACTCACCCTCCTCCTCAGGAAACATCACATTCCATACAGATGGGGTTTCCCCTTTGCCTTACATGTAGTGAGAAATGGCAGAACTGCCACGATCAAGACGACAGCGGAAATACCTGATATCTGCAAATTCTTGGAACTAGACCCACCAGAAATTATAGAGGGGGAAGCAGCAACTAGCTCTCTGGGACTATCTCACTCTCAGGCAAAGCCTCAGAGACCTAGATGGAAGAAGGTTACTAAAAAGAAAGCTAAGACTTGAAACTTTAAAGAGAGCAGCACCCACTTGAATGACTCTTGCTTTCTTGCTGTAAATCCATAAGGCTCAGGCAAAGATCATTAACCCCATGAGAGGGATGGGGGTAGAGAGGACATTAGGCCTAAAAGTCTGTTATATATTCATTATTGTTCATAAGATTTTTCATATTGTGGTTTTTGTTGTGACCATGTACAAAACACACACTGTGGTGGTGTTGGTAGAAGTTGACCAGCACAATGTTAGATCATAATATGTTTTTAGTTATATTAACGTTTATGTTTTTGTTCTTTGAAGTCACGGGATGCCCCACTAGTACGCAGAGCTCATCAATTATAGGTGAATCACTAAGAGGCTGGGAGAGGTCTCATCAGATGAAAAAAAAGTATCCCTAGAATGCCCAACTACAGGTAAGAAAAGAGAAGTGTATAATTATATGCTTAAGAATGTCATTAGCTAGAATAACACTGCTCTCGCACAATGCGAGAGGTCTTAATACTGACATAAAAAGAAGGACTGCACTGACTAACTACAGACGACTGAAAGCTACTGTAATTTACCTCCAGGAAACACATTTCCTACACTCCACCATTCCGAAATACTGGGCTAGAGACTTCCCACAGCAATTTCATTCTACGATAGATTCTAAAAAAAGAGGGGTTTCTATACTTATCCATTCCTCTGTTCCTTTCACACACAAAGAAACTATAGCAGACAGAGAAGGCAGATATCTCCTGGTGTCAGGTCAAGTGGGGGGAATAGATATAATCTTCTGTAACGTGTACGCTCCAAATGAACAACAAGACAAATATTTTCAAAACATATCTCATCTACTAACTAATTGGTCTAGGACACGTATAGTCTTAGCGGGAGACTTTAACATAGACATGCAATCACTGATGAAACACAAACCCAATCTGCAATCTAAAAAGAAAAATAGACAGAAAGGAGTAGCTAAAAATATAGGGGAGATGCTCGAGCAACATATGCTGCAGGACACTTGGCAAGTACTTAATAGGGATGCTAGAGATACCACATTCTACTCAGCGGCACACGATAGTTACTCGAAGATAGATTATGTATACACGAGTCAGATACTGCAACCAACATTACAACAGATAGACATTCTTCCGTGTGTATGGTCAGATCATTCCATCACTAAACTATGTTTAGGGGACCTACGAGACCCAAAGAGAACCAGATCATGGACTTATGATCCGTCTTGTATTAAAAGTCCGCTTATAAAAGATAAAATTCAGAAGGACTTAGAGGAATATTGGCAGATTAATGTAGATACCACAAGAAATCCTATCACACCATGGGCGGCACATAAAGCAGTGATCAGAGGTATGTTAATTAAAGAAAAGACAGCAACCAGGAGGCAACATACCCTACTCCTGAAACAATTATACTCAGAAATTGCTTCATTAGAGAAGGCACATAGAATAACCAAATCCCAAACCACATTGACACAATTGATAAACACTAAAAATAAATTACAAACCATACTAAATGAACAATCCGTCAAAGCGGCACACAGACTGAAAACAAACAAACTTCATCTTCTCAAACAAGCCTGATAAATATCTAGCGAAAAAAATTAGAGACAACTATCAGGCTCTATCTATACCGAGCATACAGAACCCGAAAGGACACATGACATCCCATCCACAGGAGATTGTTGACATGTTTGCACACTTTTATAGTGACTTGTATGATGGGACTAAAGTGCATCACTGCCCCTCAACGGACCTAATATTTGACTCTTTTTTACATAAAGCAGACCTGAAACCAATTTCTGAAGAAGATAGGGAGGCCCTCAACGCTAAAATTACACCTGAGGAGGTACGAGCTGCCATTAAGGATCTTAAACCTAGCAAAGCCCCAGGGCCAGACGGATTCCCAGGGGAATACTATAAAGCTTTTAGGGACATACTGTTGCCTCACTTGGTAGTATTTGCCAACCACATCATGGAGGGGGGAGAAATACCTGTAGAATTGCTTCAAGCTAGGATAGTGGTGATCCCAAAACAGGGAAAGGACCCCCATTTCTGCGCTAATTATAGACCGATTTCCCTTATCAACCAGGACCTTAAGATAGTTACAAAAATACTAGCTAATAGACTGAAACACATCTTGCCCTCAATCATACACCCTGATCAAGTTGGATTTATCAAGGACAGGGAGGCCCCTGACAATATACGTAGAATGGTTTTGGTTATTGACTTTCTTCGAGACAGGGGGATGCCTTCTTTGATCCTATCATTGGATGCGGAGAAGGCATTCGACCGGGTCGACTGGAGGTATATGATGAGAGTGCTGTCATTAATGGGTTTTGAGGGACGGTTTATGAAAGCTATTGAGGGATTATACTCGACACCCACGGCCCAGGTCAGAGCAATCGGACACCAGTCTGAGACCATACATATACTCAACGGCACACGACAGGGATGCCCTTTGTCACCCTTAATCTTTGCGCTATGCATAGAACCCTTAGCTGCATACATACGTAATTGTCCTGATATTTGGGGACTAGAAGTGGGGAAGATACATCATAAAATTACCTTATTCGCAGATGATGTGTTACTAACTATTACGAAACCACTTATCTCGTTGCCACATGTATATCATACCATACAATTATTCTCCCAGATATCGGGGTATAAAATTAACGCAGACAAATGCGAAGCACTCCCCCTCTCGCTACCTAAACACACCATGAAGGCAATTGAAACAAATTTTGACTTTAAATGGACATTAGATGGGCTCAAATATTTGGGGATTAAATTGACTACTCACTCCTCCAAATTATATGCTGCAAATTATGTTCCCCTATACAAAGCAATTAGGTCAGACATAGGCAGATGGAGGAAAATGGGATTCTCCTGGTATGGAAGGCTGTCAGCTGTCAAGATGACGATCCTACCTAGAATTCTGTATCTGTTCAGGGTCCTCCCAATTAAAATTAGCAATTCAGATTTAGATAATCTCCAAAAAGACATACACAGATTTTTGATGGACAACAAACACCCGAGGATCCCACACCAAATCCTGACAAGACACAGACAATTGGGGGGGGGTGGGAGCCCCTAATTTGCATGATTATTACACAGCAGCTAGACTAGCGCAAAACTCAATACTGGGGAGAAGACAAAAAGATGTTCTCTGGCCTGCCTTGGAGGCTGCTATGGAGGGATTAGAGGGACCCGAGGATATTTTCTGGGGTAACATAAAAAATAAAGGACCAAAGATCTATCATAATAAGTCCACACAACTGGCAAAACAACTATGGACCAAGACACAGCAGATAGGGAAGATGATGCCTAGACAAACCCTGATAACACCACTAAAATACTTGATAAATGAAGAGTTCATACACCATATCAAAAAATGGGAAAACAAAGGCCTATACAGGGTGGCGGATATATATACACAGGGTAAATTATTGACCTTCACACAACTTAGACAGAAACTAGAGCCTATACCGATACACTGGTTCCTCTACCTGCAGATCACATCAGCTGTACAAACATATTTCAGTGGGGCCACAATACATAGCCAAAAAACGACTCTCGAAAATTTATGTCTAGCAATCAACAGACCCAAGAAAGCAATATCTAGACTATACATATCATTACAGGAAACTAAATACATGACTAAGTCTGCGTTGCTACTGAATTGGGAGGAGGATATTGCAGGTGAGCATACGATTGATGACTGGAATGATATATTTCATCAAGCTAGCAAGGGCCTTATTAGCGCAGATCTTAGAGAGAATGTACTGAAGACCACCTTTAGATGGTACTTGACACCACTGAAAACATTTCACATGACACTGGGAAACTCTAGATACTGTTATAGGGGGTGTAAAGTTAGAGGATCATATCTTCACATGTGGTGGGATTGCCCTAAAGTCCAAAACATATGGAGGAAACTATCACTATTGCTAAGTACCCTGTTAAACGAAAAAATATCTCTCACTCCAGCCCAGGCGCTGCTACATGAGGCACTTCCGAGACTAAATCCACATATAAACACTTTCATTCGAATCCTATGCACCACCACAAGAATAGCTATAGCTAAATATTGGAAAAATGAGACACCAACATGGGCAGAGATCCTCAATAAAATACAGATGATTTATTCAATGTACGAGACAGCAGCATTTATTCAGGACACAAGGCCTACATTCCAGAAGATCTGGTTTTACTGGATAATCAG
Source organism: Bombina bombina (assembly GCF_027579735.1). Lineage (NCBI taxonomy): Eukaryota > Metazoa > Chordata > Amphibia > Anura > Bombinatoridae > Bombina > Bombina bombina. Next base: position 1,121,292,505 of record NC_069501.1, on the reverse strand, counting down.
AGAAGATGTGGAGACAGGGTAGAGGAGTAAGGCAAGAATTCCTTAGAGGAAGATAGTCGCTGACCTGACATAGGAGACCACTTCACAAAGGGACAATTGATGAGAGAGCTACTAATAGTCATATAAATAGGTACTAGGATGTGGGGCACCCGTGACTTCATTAGTTTGATTTGTTGGAATATAGAAGTTGTTGAATTTTGTTCATCTGTTTTATTTAGATAAATTATATTACTGAAATTTAAAAGTATTACCCCCCAAGATTATATACTTCCAATATAGACTACAATAGCCAGGGATATATAAGAGAAGTAATTGAGGGAAAAATATGAAAAGGAGAGAAACCTCCATAGACTTTGAGATAGACGGCAGCAAAGGTAGCAGATTAGATTAATTGTCGATATTCCATGAATAAACGGTTAAACTCATAGTTAGAAAGTTCTAATGGCAAACCGGCTCTAGGAAGTATACCTAGGCGAGTACCACAAGAGTCTTTGAATACAAGTATAAGTAAGGTACTATCTACCCTGCTGCTGAATGCTCTTTATTCTTTTTTTTTTATGTTTCTTATATTCTTACATCTGTCTCATTGTATGTCACATGTAATTTATCTGATGTATATGGAGGAGGTTTGTGGTTTAATAAAGAATATTTTATCTAAAAAGAAGTAAAAGAAAAAAAATGAAAACAAGACAACCTTGTCACTTTAAAACAGAGAGACACGACCACAAGACGATAAACTTCACAAGGTTTTTATAAAATCTGCAATTTGGGACTAAAACAATCCTGATCCCAACTCTAAAATGCTGTGAAAAGCCTATGGTCAGTCCCTAAATGAGATCTGACAGATCCCCAAAACACCTTTTGTTCTATCCAGAGAGACTGTCACGCCACACCACTCTAGCCATTGCTAGAGGCGCGGCGTCTCCTTCCCTGCTCATTGCCAGGGGTTATGTCGGGTCCGGATGCCTGTGGCGTGAATCCTGCGCCTATGTAAGTCCTGTCACAACGATCTATCACTGCCCAAGTATAGGTGTTACTTTGTGTGCTCCTGGGTATGATCAATTGTTTCTTCAATTCGTGTATGAACCCTGCCTGTCTTACTACTCTGACTGTTTAACCCCTAAATTGTTGGATTGATATACTGCTGCTGAACTCTGCTTGTCTGACTACTCTGCTTATTAACCCCTGTTGTTCTGGATTGCCTCTTTGTTGCCGAACCCTGCCTGCCTGACCATTCAAGTGGTGTGCCCTTAGACTGCTTTACATTTTCCAAACCCTGCCTGCCTGACCATTCTAGTGGCTTGCCCTTGGACTGCTTTACTGTTGCCAAACCCTGCCTGCCTGACCATTCTAGTGGTTTGCCCTTGGATTGCTTTACTGTTGCCAAGCCCTGCCTGTCTGACCATTCTAGTGATTTGCCTTGGACTGTTCTGCCGTTGCCGCTGGGGACTGTCCTGCCTGTGGTGAGTGCCGCCTTCCTCACCTTACTAACTTTCTCTGCTCTGGGATATTCCCTATCATTCTGGCTCGACGCCGGGATAACAAGACTACTGGCCGAGTTTGGTCTGATAGAGGAGTATCCCACGAGCATTACAGAGACTTTACCATAACAAAACAGACCTGGTTATATTCTACAAAGACAAACATATACAGAAAATGCTTTGCAAGCACAAGTTTTTGAAGTGTCACGGTTCCAATTCTTGCTTTTCCGTGTTGCTAGTTGTTCATGTTTAATGTGCGAGATTTCATGCATTGATCACTTCACGCAACTATAGATGTTAATGACAGGTATGTCCACTAAAAAATAATAATGGTGAGGGTTGCCCAATTCATTTTGAAAAAGATTTCATCATCACAACTAGTCACCTCAGCAACCTTACAAGAGCCTACGAATTGCCATTGTCTGTACACTATGTTATGCTTAATCTTTGAAATTAAAAGTCTATCCCATTTACCCAGTCTTTATTTTCCCCTATTTGTAGAGTCATACCTGGCAAAGATGCTTGACTGTAGCTCTCAATACCTGAATCATATACTGTTAACTGACTCTATTAAAAATACTTTCTTTTTTGTAAATTGTCTAGACCAGAGTTATTTGTCTTTGTTTATGTTTGTACACCACAACTGTTTTCATTTTTGTGTAATACAGCGATTCACTGGAACCTTCAATTTCTGAAAACGGATATTGTCATTGGTTTATTTTCTTTGCAAATTTGCAAATTAAACATATTAAATTATGTTCAGCAGCACAATTCTGAACTCAAGTAGGTGAAAGCTCTTGTATGGGTAAACCCAGATTTGGCATATAGTAAATTTCAACAATACACAGAGGTGGGTCACAGTGGCAGAACTTGATGCTCAAACTATTTTAATTTTGCAAATTAAAATATCGGCAGCATAGAATATTGCAAAATAAAATATAGTAGGGTTAGGATATAGCAAACTGTAATGCCTCAGGGATAGTACAACTGGTATAGCAATAGCAATTCATAGGTGAGAAGTCATATGCAGAAGGTTAAGATTCACACAGTTTAAAGAGAACTAGGTTACATAGTAGATAGAAGAGTAGACATAACAAACTCCAGGCCTAGGGAATTTCCTCTTCCTGTTATGGGTTTTCTAAAGGTAGATGCTGAGCAGTAAAATAATAGCACAGGAGAGGAAATGTAATAAATATAAATAAATAAAATCATTTGACGTTATAGACGTAGTTTTTATTTTAACAACTTTAATGTAAATCAGAATTGCTCTGTCTGGTATTGTATTGCTATCAATGAAACATTGTCCAGGAGCCCAGGACTACAGTCCATTAGTTTTGCTGAGCAATAATTTTAAACTCAACAGTGGTGTATTTAGTTTTTATGCTGCACTAGGCACCAGCAAATCTGCTACCCCCTGAACACCAACAATTTTAGCATATATTTGTATCATGTATGTCTCATAACCAGAATTCATGTGTACATGATGTCATACACCCCACTAGACAATCTGGGGTAATTGTTGTTTAACTAAAGGGACACAAAACCCACATTTTTTTCTTTTATGATTCAGATAGAGCATGCAATTTTAAGCAAATTTCTAATTTATTCCTATTATACATTTTTATTCGTTCTCTTGCTATCTTTATTTGAAAACACAGTTATATAAGCATAGGAACTGGCCCAAAAATGGTCTGGCTCTTATGATTACATTCCTGCTTTTTAAAATAAAGATAGCAAGAGAACGAAGAAAAAATATAATAGGAGTAAATTAGAAGGTTGCTTAAAATTGCATGCTTGTGAAAGAAAAAATGTGGGTTTTGTGTCCCTTTAAATAAATAAAACCTTTTTAGAGCATAGGAGAGGAAAGACATGATTTGCTGCCCACCTAAATCATACTGTCCTGGACACATGCTTAGCTCTAACTCTTTGGAAGTGTGACTGTTTGAATAAGCTAAGCTACCTGAGTTAGATATACAATAAATCAGGAATATTTAGGTCTCTTACATAATTAATTAATTAATTCATTCATTCATTAATAAATATTATGGCTGATCTGTAAAAACCCCACCATGTTTTATTTTATTTTTATTAAGGACTTACATAGTGAATAACACTCAGCTAGATTACGAGTTTGGCGTTATGAGTGAAAAAGCATTGTTATGCTTCATAACGCTGCTTTTTCCCTAACGCCGCTATTACAAGTCTTGTAGGTATAGCTGTACCACACACCTTTTTGGCCGTCACACAACGTCTGTACCGCACTTTTAAAAAAGTCCTTTTTCAATGGGACTCCCATAGCACCGGTATTATGAGTTTGCCTGGGAGGCCAAAACATGTGTGGTACACTCTATAACCATAAGATCCGTACCGACATCTAAAGTCAGTAGTTATGAGTTTTACGTTACAAAGCTGTAGCATAAAACTCATAACTAAAGTGTTATAAAGTAGACTAACACCCATAAACTACCTATTAACCCCTAAACCGAGGCCCTCCCGCATCGCAAACACTAAAATAAAATTATTAACCTCTAATCTGCCGCTCCGGACATCGCTGCCACTAAATTTTTTTATTAACCCCTATTCCACAGCTCCCCGACATCGTCGCCACTATAATAAACCTATTAACCCCTAAACCGCCACCCTTCTGCATCGCAAACACTATTTAAATATTATTGAGGTCACACTCCACTCACAACTGTGTCTCCTGGTAGTCACCACGCATATGTATGCAGAGTGTTTGTCCGTAATACTACAATAAAGGTATGAATTGTTACATATAACCTTGACTAAAGTGCTTGTGTTGTGCTAAGTTCAGTGGACATTTCATTTGGTCTGGGAACCGTGTACTAGGGAATTTTCCTTGTTGCAATTTACACCTGAGAGCGAGCAGCCTGGTCTGCAGGCTCAGGTTTGTGTGGGGAGAGGCGCCGACACAGCTTCCCTTTTGGCTCCTATTCAGACCTAACCACTCACATTCTTAACTCTCACCTTCAATTGTACATAAATATTATTAACCCCTAATCTGCCATCCGCCCACACCGCCGCTGTAATAAACCTATTAACCACTAAACCGCAAGCCCCCCACAACTAAATATAATAAAATAAATTATTAACCCCTAAACCTCTGACCTCCCACATCACTAACTCTACATAAATATATTAACCCCTAATCGTAACCCTAACCCTAAGTCTAACCCTAACCCTATCGTAACCCTAAGCCTAACACCTTACTTAAATATAATTAAAATAAATCTAAATAAACCTTACAATTATTAACTAAATAATTCCTATTTAAAACTAAATACAAACTTACCTGTAAAAAAAAAACCCTAAGCTAGCTACAAAATAACTAATAGTTATATTGTAGCTATCTTAGGTTTTAATTTTATTTCACAAGTAAGTTTGTATTTATTTTAACTAGGTAGACTAGTTAGACTAGTGAGTAAATAGGTATTAACTATTTGCTAACTACCTAGTTAAAATAAATACAAAGTTACCTGTAAAATAAAACCTAACCTGCCTTACACTCAAAACTAACATGAAATGAAATTAATGAAATTAATAAAATACAATTTACTAAATTACAAAAAAATAAACACTAAATTACAAAAAATAAAAAAATAAAATATCAAAAATAAAAATGAAGTACTTGTAATCTAATAGCCCTATCAAAATAAAAAAGCCCCCCCAAAGTAAAAAAAAAACCCTAGCCTACACTAAACTGCCAATGTCCCTTAAAAGGGCCTTTTGCGGGGCATTGCCCCAAAGAAATCAGCTCCTTTTACCTGTAAAAAAAAAATACAAACACCCCCCAACAGTAAAACCCACCCAACCAAACCCCTCAAATAAAAACCTATCTAAATAAATCTAAGCTAAACATTGCCCTGAAATGGGCATTTGGATGGGCATTGCCCTTAAAAGGGCATTTAGCTCTTTTACATTGCCCAAATCCCTAACCTAAGAAATAAACCCACCCAAAAAACCCTTAAAAAAACCTAACACTAACCCCCGACGATCCACTTACAGTTATCGAATTCCAAACATACATCCTCATCAAGCCGGCGAAGTCATCATCCAACCGGAAAGAATTCTTCATCCAGACGCGATGCGGGTCCATCTTCAAGACATCTGGCGCGGAGCATCCACTTCTTATGGTCGTCGCTGGAAAATGAAGGTTCCCTTTAAGTGACGTCATCCAAGATGGCGTTCCTTACATTCCTATTGGCTGAAAGATTTCTATCAGCCTATAGGAATTAAAGGGGAAAAAAATCTGGCTGTTGCAATTAGCCAATAGGATTGAGCTTTCAGGTAAAAGAGCTGATTTCTTTTGGGCAATGCCCCACAAAAGGCCCTTTTAAGGGGCATTGGCAGTTAGTGTAGGCTAGGGTTTTTTTTATTGGGGGGGCTTTATATTTTGATAGGGCTATTAGATTAGGAGTAATTCATTTTTATTTTTTATAATTTCGTTTTTTATTTTTTGTAATTTAGTGTTTATTTTTTTTTGTAAGTTAGAAAATTGTATTTTAATAATTGAATTTATTTAATTTTATTGTAATGTTAGTTTTTAGTGTAAGGCAGGTTAGGTTTTATTTTACATGTAACTTTGTATTTATTTTAACTAGGTAGCTAGTAAATAGTTAATAACTATTTACTAACTAGTCTACCTAGTTAAAATAAATACAAACTTACCTGTGAAATAAAAATAAAACCTAAGATAGCTACAATATAACTATTAGTTTTTTTGTAGCTAGCTTAGGTGTTTTTTTTACAGGTAAGTATGTATTTAGTTTTAAATAGGAATTATTTAAGTAATAATAGTAAGGTTGGAGCACGTCAAAGCAGCGCTTGATTTCTGTGCGGTATGGAGCTCAACGCCACCATATTGCCCGCACAAGCCTGCTTTTTTAAAACTTGTAATAGCAGCGCTATAGGGAGGTGAAATAACGCCGCTTTTGTGGCGGTCATTAATTTCCCTATAGCGCTCAAAACTCGTAATCTAGCTGAATGTGAATAACACGTACAGGCGTGAAGTACAACATTTTCACAAATTATAAAATAAACCTGCATTAACAAGGTATAGCATGGAATGAAGCTGTCCTCTTTTTTTAACCCCTTAATCAGCGATCAAGGCTGCTCTCTGACCTCCAATAAAGGAATAATTGTTGAATGTAGGGGTAGCATAGAGTTAAGGTTCCTCATGGACTTTCTATTACCTTAATTGCAAAGCTCGCATTTGCATTGCGGTTTACTTGTAATACCAGCGCAAATTATTGTGCACTGGTATTACAAAGTGGAGCACTAATTGATTGATTGTACATAAATGATATTTAGCACTCCACTTGTAATCTCAAGACTCCCACCTCCGCACAATTAATATTGTTTTATATACACACACACTTACATACACCCGTTCACAAAGTGTATTTATATGTATATAATCTATACACTTTGGTTAATGAAAGCAAATTAAAACCAATGAAGGGTTGAATGGTTGCCTTTGGGCCTGAGACTCCTCCTCTGTCACCAATTTAAGATGCAATAGTCCTATTTCTGCTGAAGGGAGAACAAGCCACATAGAAATGTAAGCAACACGTGTTCCACACAGTGCGGGATGATCACACAGCAGGACTGCTGACAGGCTTGCATTTAGTGTATTGTAGGAAGTGTTACTGCCCATTAATAGAGGATCTCACTATCCCTCTAACCAGACTGTGCTCCAACTCCTCCCACCAGCAGCAGCAGTGTTTACTGAAGCCTTTCTGTTCTTTGTCCAGGGGGAACTTAGTTCCACCTGCAAAAATAGTGCAGGAACTCCGTTCCCATGCGTTCCCACTGGACTTGACCCCTGGATCTAGCTGAAAACATCAATGACAAGCAGTGACAAAGTTTTAAAAGTTGCAATGAAAAAAGCGGACAGCAACCACAGCACCAGCAGCTAGAGATTAATAGCAATAGGATTAAGAATAAAGAACAAAATACTTTGCATGACTCACAAAGAAAATAATATCAGTTGCAATTTATCATTGTTCTGCTGCTGGTAATTTTAATGGCAGCCAGGATTTTGATTCTGTGTTAGTCACAATCGCAATCCTGAAACAGCTCATTTCAACAAGACTGGAATTAGCCCCATTTTTTGTGGATTTTCTCTAGTGTACAACACAAATAACATTCTTTAATATAACGCTAAATGATGCTTTAGGAAGATGCAATGTAAAATATTTTGATTTGGATTATTACTTTTGATTTGGGTAATTACAAAGTAGATTTACCGATGGCAAGCCAGTGGTAAAATCGACAAATTACAGAGCCCTTAAAATATTTTTAACTTGTGCATCTTTTAAGGAGAGACATGATGTGATCAGAAACATCTTTGCAGAAAATGCAGCATGTCTGCAGAAAGAACGGAACACATGCAGGAACTGTTTGTGATTTTGCTTTGCAGCACTACTTCACATCAGGCTGTTCTGTTCAAACCGTGTTGTGCTCTAGCTGCACTGTGTACATTTTCCTTTCCACAGTGCAGCCAGAGTGAAGCACTGTTTGAGGAGAACAGTCAAATATGGAGGAACGCTAGAAAGCGGTACCTTATTGATTGATGACTGGCTCTGAGATATTTCAACCCTGCCCCCTAGCCTTCCCCGGTCTGCAAAGCTATGACTCCTGAATGTAAGACGTTCTTATGAACAATGCAACTTTTTTATTACTAAAAAAAAATAATTTTTTCTCTGCAGCTTATTTGCAATGCAATTTTCAACTGCTGCAATATATTATATTAAAAAATGCTCTATTCTCCAGTTAATCAATACATTGCAACTAAACTGGCACTTTAGCATAACTAAATAATTTAATTTCAAAATGACCTGCAGAAAATATTTTGCTAAAAAACAAAATCTCTTTGAAGAATGTGAAAAAAGTTCAGCCTCTGAGAATCTGTTTAATGTTAAACTAAAGATTTTTTTTTTTTGTATTTTGATGATGAAAACAAAATCACATAAACAAATCAGTTTTTAATGTTTTGGATTCCATTAAGGGCTGCAATATGTAACAACACAACAGATTGTATCCTCTATGGCAACAAAATTGTTTAAAAGATGTAAGAACATTTTATTATTGCACTATTGCGTGTAAATAACTGGGGTTAAACACATAGGCCCATATTTATCAAGCTCCGTATGGAGCTTGATGCCCGTGTTTCTGGCGAGCCTGCAGGCTCGCCAGAAACAGCAATTATGAAGCAGCGGTCACAAAGATCGCTGCTCCATAACCTGTCCACCTGCTCTGAGCAGGCGGACAGACATCGCCGGAAATCAACCCGATCAAGTAAGGTCAGGTTGATTGACACCCCCCTGCTGGCGGCCTATTGGCCGCGAGTCTGTAGGAGGCGGAGTTGCTCACCGTATTCAGCGAGGTCTGTCGGCCCTGATCCGCACTGTCGGATCAGGTCCGACAGACCTTGATAAATAGAGGCCATAAAGTCATCACAGAGCAGCAATGCACTACTGGAGCTAGCTGAAAACATCTGGTGAGCCAATAACAAGCGACATATGTGCGGCCACCAATCAGCAGCTAGTTCTCAGTAGTGTAGGATATGTACATATTATTTTTCAACAAAGGTATAACAAGAGAACAAAGTAAATTTGATAATAGAAGTGAATTTAAAAATATCTTAAAATTACATTATCTATCTGAATCATGGAAGTTTAATTTTGATTTCCCATTCACTTTAAGCACTTTGCCCTCTTGTACCAAAATTGTTTATTAAATGTTACAAGGTATTTGTGGGTGATGGGCAAAACTCCAAGACTCCCCCATGACTCCCATCCTTTCCTCCAGAGTACGAAAATAACCTATTTTTACTCCCTAGAAAATATGTATCTGTTTTAAACAACAAATCACCTGTACCCCATTTATGCTTCCTTCTTCTCCCTTAATACACCGGATCCTCAAGAGAAAATTTCAGATGCTTGCAATGATATGAAATGAACTATGAGCAGAATAAATATGTCAACAGTCGCTTAGCTAAATGTAATCAGGCACAGAGATCATGGTATTAAAATGCCCCCCTCCCATATTTCATTATACTTTTACATACCAGAGCTTCTGCATTTGAAAGCTGATATCCCAAAAAGGAAACAAGCTGTGGGAAACATGGTCTATTCCTAGAATCAAAAGCCCAGCAGGATTGCATCAGGAAATATCTGTGGGGAAAACAGATCTTAAAGTGAAGGTCAATTTTCATTAATGAGTGCCCGGTTTTTAAAAATACTTTTTAAAACAGGGGCACTTTCATTGATGAAAATTAACATTGCACTGGATTTTAAGAAATACTTACCTTTTTCTCCTGCAAAACCGGATCGCCGATCTCAGCCTCAGTTCCTCTGTAGTGACGTCAGAAATGACAAAAACCGGCTTCCTCCAATTATGGCTTGCACCCCAGAGCGTCCAGCTCGTGATGCCTGGCTGTGATTGGAGGAAGCCAGTTTCGTCATTGCTGTTGTCTACAGCAGGAAGAAGAAGGAGGGAGATCGTCGATCCGGCTTTGCAGAAGTAAAAGGTAAGTATTTCTTAAAATCCAGTGCAATGTTAATTTTCATCAATGAAAGTGCCCCTGATTTTAAAAGTATTTTTAAAAACCGGGCACTCATTGATGAAAATTGACCTTCACTTTAAAATAGATATAAAATAGATATAAAGAAAAAAAATGAAAGTTAATCAAATGGATGAGGAATAACTCTATCTATCTATCTATCTATCTATCTATCTATCTATCTATATATATATATATATATATATATATATATACTATATATATATATATATATATATATATATATATATACAGTATATATACATATATATATATATATATATAAATATATAAATAAATATAAATATGTATGTGTGTATATGTGAGTATGTATGTTTATTATTGCTAATTTTCATATTTTAGAATAATAGTAAAGCCATTAAAACAATTAAATACCTAGACGTGCATAAGAAAAATGTTAATGTCTGACAAATAATTTTTTATGATTTTGATTTTTTCACTGAATTTATTTAATGCTATTTGGCTGTGGACAAAATTAACTTCAAATTTTTTCCTACAGGGAATATCTTCACAGCAGCAGAACAGCAAAGGACCTGTTGGAATACTATAACAAGGTCACAAGAAGGTGTCAGGGTTAGTTAGTGAAAAGGACGATATAGCGTGAGACTGTTACCTAAAACACTCACAAATTGCAGCAGTGGTACAAAAGGATGAGTGGACATTCATTTGTAATAGCAGCACAAGTAAGCACAATGGCAGTGTGCGCTCATACAGAGGAGCTATTGCACATGGTGGAATAGGTGAACTACCTGGTTCATCCGGCTTTGACATTTTTCTTATAAGAACCACTGTTTGATGAGCTAAAGATGCTCCAAAACTATGCACATCAGTTTAAAGCGCTGGTGAACCTTTTCCCCCCTCTGTACACCCTACTATCAACTACACAGCTAAAAATGCCCCCAAAATATGAAGTCATAACATAGGACTGAACACACAACCATCACATCACAATCCAAATCACAACCATCACATCACAATCCAAATGGTAACACCATTTCCGTATTTGAAATAAAGCATATCGGATCCAAACAGATATCAAAAAATTCAACATTGGTGATCATAATCCATTGGACCACAAAGTTTTCAAATGTTTTTTTCTTCTTTCCTGTTAAACACAGCCGTTTCACCATGTTTTCCAGCCCCACTTTCAGCATCCCTTATTCTTCTTTATTCTTCCCTAGTATTATAATGCAGATAGGCAAGGCAGACACAGACAGCAGCATAATGCCGGCACTGTTGCACACACTTGCTATTCTCTAAGTCAACTTCATGAGGTAGCCATCTGGGATGCTTTTCCCAACAGGCTTAAAGAGGCAGTAAAGTAAAAACTTTGCTACCATAGATCAAGATTACAAGTCGCGCGCCAAATCAGTTTGAGGACTCCACACGTGTTATAGCTTTTACGCATTTGGGGTTGCGCATTTATTATAAGTTGCAAAATAACTTATTTTGCTTGCGCGTTAAGCCACATAATGAAAACCATGAAATCCCGTATTTCCAGCCCCGAAATACCAGGCAATCCCTCTCTGAACGAGAGAAACAGCAATACCCCAGGAGTACGTTTCGGCCTAGTGTGGGCCTCTTCAGTGAGGTGCAGGCTGGACTGCACTGTTAAGTCAGGATCAGACTGATATGCTACAGGAAAGCTATTCTCTGTGAAAGGCACATATTGAGCAAAAAGAGGCTGCTTCTAGGGTGGTAACTAGCCATAGAACAAGCTATTATGCTACTGTTCATTCCCAGATTGAGCGCTTCTCTCTTTTTATTTATGCAAATGATGACTCTTGGGGGAGTCTCCCTAAGCGTTATGCGGGAATCCAGACGTGGACCCATTGATCAGTGTGCCTAGAGGGATATGGCTGCACCTTACTGACGAGGCCCACACTAGGCCGAAACGTACATCTGGGGTTTTGCTGTTTCTCTTGTTTAGAGGGGGATTGCCTGGTATTTCGGGGCTGGACTGCACTGTTAAGTCAGGATCAGACTACAGGGAGTGCAGAATTATTAGGCAAGTTGTATTTTTGAGGATTAATTTTATTATTGAACAACAACCATGTTCTCAATGAACCCAAAAACTCATTAATATCAAAGCTGAATAGTTTTGGAAGTAGTTTTTAGTTTGTTTTTAGTTATAGCTATTTTAGGGGGATATCTGTGTGTGCAGGTGACTATTACTGTACATAATCATTAGTCAACTTAACAAAAAACAAATATATACACATTTCAATTATTTATTTTTACCAGTGAAACCAATATAACATCTCAACATTCACAAATATACATTTCTGACATTCAAAAACAAAACAAAAACAAATCAGTGACCAATATAGCCACCTTTCTTTGCAAGGACACTCAAAAGCCTGCCATCCATGGATTCTGTCAGTGTTTTGATCTGTTCACTATCAACATTGCGTGCAGCAGCAACCACAGCCTCCCAGACACTGTTCAGAGAGGTGTACTGTTTTCCCTCCTTGTAAATCTCACATTTGATGATGGACCACAGGTTCTCAATGGGGTTCAGATCAGGTGAACAAGGAGGCCATGTCATTAGATTTTCTTCTTTTATACCCTTTCTTGCCAGCCACGCTGTGGAGTACTTGGACGCGTGTGATGGAGCATTGTCCTGCATGAAAATCATGTTTTACTTGAAGGATGCAGACTACTTCCTGTACCACTGCTTGAAGAAGGTGTCTTCCAGAAACTGGCAGTAGGACTGGGAGTTGAGCTTGACTCCATCCTCAACCCGAAAAGGCCCCACAAGCTCATCTTTGATGATACCAGCCCAAACCAGTACTCCACCTCCACCTTGCTGGCGCCTGAGTCTGACTGGAGCTCTCTGCCCTTTACCAATCCAGCCACGGGCCCATCCATCTGGCCCATCAAGACTCACTCTCATTTCATCAGTCCATAAAACCTTAGAAATGAGATATTTCTTGGCCCAGTCTTGACGTTTCAGCTTGTGTGTCTTGTTCAGTGGTGGTCGTCTTTCAGCCTTTCTTACCTTGGCCATGTCTCTGAGTATTGCACACCTTGTGCTTTTGGGCACTCCAGTGATGTTGCAGCTCTGAAATATGGCCAAACTGGTGGCAAGTGGCATCTTGGCAGCTGCACGCTTGACTTTTCTCAGTTCATGGGCAGTTATTTTGCGCCTTGGTTTTTCCACACGCTTCTTGCGACCCTGTTGACTATTTTGAATGAAACGCTTGATTGTTCGATGATCACGCTTCAGAAGCTTTGCAATTTTAAGAGTGCGGCATCCCTCTGCAAGATATCTCACTATTTTTGACTTTTCTGAGCCTGTCAAGTCCTTCTTTTGACCCATTTTGCCAAAGGAAAGGAAGTTGCCTAATAATTATGCACACCTGATATAGGGTGTTGATGTCATTAGACCACACCCCTTCTCATTACAGAGATGCACATCACCTAATATGCTTAATTGGAAGTAGGCTTTCAAGCCTATACAGCTTGGAGTAAGACAACATGCATAAAGAGGATGATGTGGTCAAAATACTCATTTGCCTAATAATTCTGCACTCCCTGTAATATGCTACAGGAAAGTTCTTCTCTGTGAAAGGCACATGTTGAGCAAAAATAGACTGCTTCTAGGGTGGTAACTAGCCATAGAACAAGCTATTATGCTATTGTTCGTTCCCAGGTTGAGCGCTTCTCTCTTTTTATTTATGCAAATATTTCTCTATATATTTAATGATATTTGGACTGATATGATATGTATATGAATATACTGTATATGTCTAGATCATGAGTAGATACTGAGCATATTTAGATATGATGTTCAACAAAGGATATCTGGTTTTCTTCATTCTTTTGATATCCTTTGTTGAAAATCATATCTAAATATGCTCAGTAACTACTGAGCATATTTAGATATGATTTCCAACAAAGGATATCAAAAGAATGAAGAAAACCAGATATCCTTTGTTGAAAATCATATCTAAATATGCTCAGTAGATACTGAGCATATTTAGATATGATTTTCAACAAAGGATATCAAAAGAATGAAGGCGTATCCGATTCCGAGCCACTGCCTCACCAGCCTCTGAAGTCACCGCACATCACTGGTCTAGATATCTCGATATCTATATGCGAATTTTGCATTGAAAATACATCTGAGATATTGTTTAATGTGCATAAGATTGTAATGTAAAATATTTCCATTATCTCCATAGTTAAACATATGTCTATATATATATATATATATATATATATATAAATCCATGTTTCTCTATGTATGTGTATGTATGTCAATGTAAAATTCCTGTGTCTGCTTTTTTTTTCTATCACCTGAGATCTCGTATCTATGAACCCTTATAACATTTGTGTGCAATATTTTTTAATAATATTTATTAGACAGTGTTAATATGAGTGTAACTGTACTTTGTAATGTATTTTTGTAGTGTTTCGTGAAACGTTTATGTTGCGGAAAACTTAACTACAGCTCTTCAAGAGCGGAAAGGATTGTTGCAATTTTTGAAAACTTGTAATACCTGCGCAATGGAAATTAATTGTGAAAAGACCATATCGTGCGCGGAACACTCATTAAGTGCTACTTGTAATCTTGCTGTTAGAGAGCTTAAGACAAGTGCACACTCCTAAGCTCCAAAGAGACTACATAGATTTACTATTCAACTACGGATACCTAAAGAACAAAGCAAATTTGATAATAGAAGTACATTAGAAAGTAGTTTAAAATTGTATTCTATATGTAAATCATTACATTTTATTTTTGTACTTTACTTTCCCTTTCAGGGAGTTCCCATATATCCTAAGCACTTGTTGGCTGGTTTTCTTTCACTCTCCAGTACAATTTATTCCAAATTATCTCTCTCTTTCTCCTTTATCGTCAAACAGTTCTAACATAGCTGGAGATATATTTTGGTTTATGGTCTAGTTGAAAAACCAATGATAACCCAACTAAGCACAAACTTGATGTCTCTACACAATGCTGTGGCAGCCATGCTGGTCAAGTGGTGAGATCTATCATTAATTTGTAAATAAAATAATAAAACTAAATAAACCAAAAAGGTAAATACAATTAATTTAGTATAAAATCAATAAATAAAACATACGGAGGGCATAAGAGGTGCAAGGCAACATGCCATAGAACTACCCCTCAAAATGTGATGCCCTACACTAGTGCTGCTGGCCCAGGTTCCAACCTAGTTGGCCCAGGCCATACTAGGTCCCATGTCTTAGACTACAACAATTCCAATCATTCTGTTAATTTGAACTACTGAATATTTATCATACCCTTTCTAATCAACTACGACAAGCATTAAGTCCAACCACTATAATATAAAGCAATCGCAGTTCCCCACGGCCATGATAGACAAATTTACATTTCAAATTAAAAGGACATGAAACCCAAGCAAATTCATGATTTAGATAGAACATTAAATTTTAAAGAACTTTCTAATGTACTTTTATAATATAATTTGGTTTGTTGTCTTGGTATCCTTCGTTGAAAAGCATACATAGGTAGGCTCAGGAGCAGCAATGCACTACTGGGAGCTAGCTGCTGATTGGCCCCTGCACTTATATGCCTATTGTCTTTGGCTCACCCAATGTATTCAACTAGCTCTAAATAGTGCATTGCTGCTCCGTCATCAAAGGATACCAAGAAAACGAAGCAAATACGGCAATAAAACTAAATTGCAACATTGTTTAAAACTGTATTTTCTCTCTCTCTCTCTCTCTCTCTCTCTCTCTCTTATAAAAGTTCATAATAGGTGAAAGGGGCACTTATGGGTGTAACTATGGGTTGGGGCATGATCTGGTGGGCATAATGTGGTTCTGGATTTTATCATGCTCTAATGTCAACCAATAAACACTTGATGTAAGTCAATCTAGCTTGCTAATATTTCTTGCTTTATACCTGTAATACCATTAAATCTAGGAGATGTTTGGTGGAGACAAATAGCTATTTAAAAGATATATATAGATTTTACTTTCAATTTGCTCCTTAAAACAGCCATATGTTTTGTAGGATATTTTCAGAGTTTTTGTGACTTTGCTAACAGTCGGCTAGATTACGAGTTTTGCATTATGGTGAAAAAGCATCGTTATGGCTCTTTTTCACTACCGCTGGTATAACAGGTGTTGTAGGTATAGCTATACCGCACACCTTTTTGGCCGTCATACAACGTAACTACCGCACCTTTCAAAAAGTCCTTTTTCAATGGAACTTCCATAGCGCCGGTATTATGAGTTTGCCTGTCCGGCCAAAAAGTGAGCGGTTCAACCTATAACTACAAGATCTGTACCGCCACCTGAAAGTCAGTAGTTATTAATTTTACATTACAAAGCTGTAGCATAAAACTCATAGCTAAAGTGTTACAACGTACACTAACACCCATAAACTACCTATTAACCTCTAAACCGAGGCCCTCCCGCATTGCAAACAGTAAAATAAAATTATTAACCCCTAATCTGCCGCTCTGGACATTGCCGCCACTATAATAAACATATTAACTCCTAAACCGCCGTACTCGTGCATCGCAAACACTAGTTAAATATTATTAACCCCTAATCTGCTGCCCCCAATGTCGTTGCCACCTACATACACTTATTAACCCCTAATCTGCTGTCCCTAACATCACCGCAACCTACATTACTGTTATTAACCCCTAATCTGTTGCCCCCAAAATTGCAGCCAGCTAACTACACTTATTAACCCTTAATCTGCCCCCAATGTCGCCGCCACTATACTAAAGTTAATAAACCCTAAACCTAACCATGTCAAACCCTAACACCCACTCACTTTAACATAATTAAAATAATTCCAAATAAAAATTACAATTAATTCATAAATTATTCCTATTTAAAAATAAATACTTACCTGTAAAATAAAACCTAAGCTACTAATAGTTACATTGTAGCTATCTTAGGTTTTATTTTTATTTCACAGCTAAGTTTGTATTAATTTTAACTAGGTTGATTAGTTAGTAAATAGTTATTAACTATTTACTAACTACCTAGTAAAAATAAATACAAATTTACCTGTTTTACAGATAAAACCTAACCTGTTTTACAGATAAAACCTAACATTACACTAAAATTAAATAAATTAAATAAAAAAAATACATTTATCTAAATTACAAAAAATAATAAACACTAAATTACACAAAATAAAAAATGAAATTATCAAAAATAAAAACGAATTACTCCTAATCTAATAGCCCTATCAAAATAAACCCCCCCCCAAAGAATAAAACCCCTAGCCTACACTAACCTGCCAATAGCCCTTAAAAGGGCCTTTTTGTGGGTCATTGCCCCAAAGAAATCAGCTCTTTTACCTATTAAAAAAAAATACAAACAACCCCCCAACAGTAACATCCACCACCCACACAACCAACCCCCACAAATAAAAACCTACCTAAAAAACCTAAGCTCCCCATTGCCCTGAAAAGGGCATTTGGATGGGCATTGCCATTAAAAGGGCATTTAGCTATTTTATGGTGCTCAAAGTCCCTAATCTAAAAATAAAACCCACCCAATAAACCCATCCAATCAGCCAATATCCTGCAATCAGCCAATAGAATGCAAGCTCAATCCTATTGGCTGATTGGATCACTCAGTAGGATTGAAGCTAAATCATATTGGCTGATTGCATCAGCCAATAGGATTTTTTACCCTTTAATTCCGATTGGCTGATAGAATTCTATCAGCCAATCGGAATTCAAGGGATGCCATCTTGGATGACGTCCCTTAAAGGGAACCTTCAGTGTACGACTGGGACCGTATGAAGAGGATGCTCCGTGCCGGATGTCTTGAAGATGGAGCCGCTCTGCGTCGGAAGGATGAAGATAGAAGATGCCGTCTGAATGAAGACTTCTGCCCGCCTGGAGGACGACTTCTTGCCGCTTGGATGAAGACTTCTGGCTGGATGAGGATGGATGTCCGGTCTTCAAAAACTGTAAGTGGATCTTCGGGGGGTTAGTGCTAGGTTTTTTTAAGGGTTTATTGGGTGGGTTTTATTTTTAGCTTAGGGTTTTGGACAACGTAAAAGAGCTAAATGCCCTTTTAAGGGCAATGCCCATACAAATGCCCTTTTCAGGGCAATGGGGAGCTTAGGTTTATTTAGATAGGATTTTATTTGGGGAGTTGGTTGTGTGGGTGGTGGGTTTTACTGTTGGGGGGTGTTTGTATTTTTGTTTACAGGTAAAAGAGCTGATTTCTTTGGGGCAATGCCCCGCAAAAGGCCCTTTTAAGGGCTATTTGCAGTTTAGTGTAGGCTAGGTTTTTTTTTATTTTGTGGGAGCTTTTTTATTTTGATAGGGCTATTAGATTAGAAGTAATTCGTTTTTATTTTTTAAATTTTATTTTTTTCTTTTGTGTAATTTAGTGTTTATTATTTTTTGTAATTTAGATAAATGTATTTTTTTAATTTAATTTATTTAATTTTATTGTAATGTTAGGTGTTAGTGTAACTCAGGTTAGATTTTATTTTACAGGTAAATTTGTCTTTATTTTAACTAGGTAGCTAGTAAATAGTTAATAACTATTTACTAACTAGTCTATCTAGTTAAATTAAATACAAACTTAGCTGTGAAATAAAAATAAAACCTAAGATAGATACAATATAACTATTAGTTGTATTGTAGCTAGCTTAGGGTTTATTTTACAGCTAAGTATTTAGTTTTAAATAGGAATTATTTAGTTACTAGTCCTAAAGCCCGTTCACACGGGCCATTGTTTGCAGTACAACGGTCCCACCCTTTGTGCTCTCTCCCTCCCCCTCTCTTTTGCTCTCTGTCCCCCCTCTCTTTTGCGCTCTCTCCCCCTCTCTTTTGCGCCCTCTCCCCCTCTCTTTTGAGCTCTCTATCTCCCCCCTCTCTTTTGCTCTCTCTCTCTCCCCCTTTCTTTTGCGCTCTCTCCCCCGTCTCTTTTGCGCTCTCTCTCTCCCCCCCTCTTTTGCGCTCTCTCTCCCCCCTCTCTTTTGTGCCTACTCTCCCCCTCTCTTTTGCACTCTTTCTTTTGCGCTCTCTCTCTCCCCCTCTCTTTTGCTCTCTCTCTCTCCCCTCTCTTTTGCTCTCTCTCTCCATCCCTCTCTTTTGCTCTCTCTCTCCCCCTCTCTATTGCTCTCTCTCCCCCCTCTCTTTTGCTCTCTCTCCCCACTCTTTTGCTCTCTCTCCTCTCTCTCTCTCTCTCTCTCCCCTCTCTCTCTCTCCCCCTCCCTCTCTCTCCCCCTCTTTCTCTTCCCCCCTCTCTCTCCCCCCCCCTCTCTCTCCCCCCCTCTCTCTATCTCCCCCCTCTCTCCCCCCCTCTCTTTCCCCCTCTCTCTCTCTCCCCCCTCTCTCTTTCTCCCCCCCTCTCTCTCTCTCTCTCTCTCTCTCTCCCTCTCTCTCTCACCCCCCTCTCTCTGTCTCCCCCCCCTCTCTCTCTCCCCCCCTCTCTCTCTCCCCCTCTCTCTCCCTGCCCTCTCTCTCCCCCCTCTCTCTCCCCTCTCTCTCCCCTCTCTCTCTCCCCTCTCTCTTTCTCTCCCCTCTCCCCCCTCTCTCTCTTCCCCCTCTCTCTCCCCCGCTCTCTCACTCCCCCCTCCTCTCTCCTCCCTCTCTCTCTCTCCCCCCTCCTCTCTTCCCCCCTCTCTCTCTCCCCCTCCTCTCTCCCCCCTCTCTCTCTCTTCCCCCTCTTCTCTCCACCCTCTCTCTCTCTCCCCCTTTTTCTCTCCCCCTCTCTCTCCCCCCCTCTCTCTCCCCCCCTCTCTCTCCCTGCCCTCTCTCTCCCCCCTCTCTCTCCCCTCTCTCTCTCCCCTCTCTCTTTCTCTCCCCTCTCCCCCCTCTCTCTCCCCCTCTCTCTCCCCCGCTCTCTCACTCCCCCCTTCTCTCTCCTCCCTCTCTCTCTCTCCCCCCCTCTCTCTCTCCCCCCTCCTCTCTCCCCCCTCTCTCTCTCTCCCCCCTCTTCTCTCCACCCTCTCTCTCTCTCCCCCTTTTTCTCTCCCAATCTCTCTCTCTCCCCCTCTCTCTATCTCCCCCCTCTCTCCCCCCCCTATCCCCCCTCTCTCCCTCTCCCCCCTTTCTCTCTCCCCCCTCTCTCTGCCACCCACTCTCTCTCCACCCCCTCTCCCCTCTCTCTCCCCCCTCTCTCTCTCCCTCCCTCTCTCCCCCCCTCTCTCCCCCCTCTCTCCCCCTTTCTCTACCCCCTCTCTTCCCCCTCTCTCCCCCCTCTCTCTCTATCTCCCCCCCTCTATCCCCCCTCTCTCTCTATCTCCCCCCTCTATCCCCCCTCTCTCTCTC
Source organism: Bombina bombina (assembly GCF_027579735.1). Classification (NCBI taxonomy): domain Eukaryota; kingdom Metazoa; phylum Chordata; class Amphibia; order Anura; family Bombinatoridae; genus Bombina; species Bombina bombina. The sequence continues at coordinate 1,121,272,163 of NC_069501.1, read as the reverse complement.
CCCCTCTCTCTCTCTCCCATCTCTTCTTTTTCTCTCTCTCCCCCTTTTCTTTTGCTCTCTCTCTCCCCCTCTCTTTTGCTCTCTCTCTTTCCCCCTCTTATTTTCTCTCTCCCCCTCTATTTTGCTCTCTCTCCCCCCTCTCTTGCTCTTTCTCCTCTCTTATCCTATCTTTAGCTCTTTCCCATCTCTTTTGTTCCCTCCCCCTCTTTCTATCTCTCCCCCCTCTCTATCTCTCTCCCCTCTATCTCGCGTGCGGGACCGCGTCAGGCCACCTGCTCACACCTGGCCACACCCACTTCTGCCTGCACCGCAGATCATGTAGGGACTCTAAGGCCAGGTGTGTTTGTCCTCGTGCTGTCTCTACTGCAGACAAACAAGCTTGGCCTTTTATAGTATAGGATTAATAGTAGGTTTTATTTAGATTTATTTTAATTATGTTAAAGTTAGGGGTGTTAGGGTTAGGGTTACGTTAGGGTTAGGGTTAGACTTAGGGTTAGGTTTAGGGGTTAATATATTTATTTAGTGTTAGTGATGTGGGAGACCAGAGTTTTAGGGGTTAATAACTTTAGTATAGTGGCGGCGGCAACGTTGGGGCGGCAGATTAGGGATTAATAAATTTATGCAGGTGGCAGCGACATTGGGGACGGCAGATTAGGGGTTAATAAATTTATGTAGGTGGCGGCGACATTGGGGGCGACAGATTAGGGGTTAATAAGTGTAATGTAGGTGTCGGCTATGTCGGGGGCGGCAGATTAGGGGTGTTTGTGTTAGGGTGTTAGGTTTAAACATACATTTTCTTTCCCCATAGACATCAATGGGGCTGCATTACGGAGATTTACGCTTCATCATTGCAGGTGTTAGGCTTTTTTTAGCCGGCTCTCCCCATTGATGTCTATGGGGAAATCGTGCATGAGCACGTCAAAGCAGCTCAAAGCAGCGCTGGTATTTGTGTGCGGTATGGAGCTCAACAAGCCACTCATAACACAAAACTCGTAATCTGGCTGAGTGATATTAACAGTATAAGTGAACAGACCATAGTGTATTCTTAGTAATTATTAATATACTTTTAACAATTACAATCACAGATATATCATTATATATAAAAGATATGAACTAGATTTGTGGTAATTGTCACAAAAACATGGAATGTCACAATTCAAATTTCCATTACATTTGCTATTTTGTATTTTATATCTAAAGCACATTGATGACTCTTATAAAACATGCTCTAAATCAGTGTTATCCAACCTTAGGACTGGGGACATCTTTTATACCTCCACTGTATTATATCTGTATCTGTAGTCTATACCATCTTTCTTTACATTTACACCATAAATAATGCACCTGTTTTTGTCTGCATATCTATATTGATTTGTGGCAGTTAAAAAACATTTTTTCAAGGCAGTCCCTTACACTTCATCAGAGGCATAGTAAGGTTGGTCCATTTTATATCCACTTTGAAGAAGTTTGTAAAATTTTGCATCAACAGGCATTCCAGGGTAAGGATTTACACCTAAAAACAAAATGAAGTTATCATGGTATTTTCAGGAAAATAATATTACAAAATTTTGTAAAATATATCATTTAACATACCAAGTGAAAATATTTCCCAAAGTAATATTCCATATGACCACACGTCACTTTTAATGGTGTATATTCCATCAAATATACTCTCCGGAGCCATCCATTTTACTGGTAGACAGGCCTGCATGGAGCAAAAAAAAAAAAAAACATATTGTAGCACAGGGTCAATTAAATGTTTACGTATATAATTTGAAAGTAAAGCTAGACTGTTTTAACACCATTAGAATTGTACGATAGCTGTGAATTTAAAGAGATATTAAACAGTGATCCTTTGGTAGAAAACAAATATGTTAAATCAAAGCAGAGGCCCCTCCTCCTAAATAAAAGATAAAAATCCATTAAAAAAAATAAATACACAGAGCGAGACTACACACACCATTCTAGACCGCACAATTTATATGCGCGTATAGACTATTTGCTTTGCGATTCCTGGGCTCTAGACAAATTTATCACCTCCCGAATTGAGGTGTGCCCTTGGTCTGACCACGATTCAGTCTGTGCTGATTTCTCACTTTTACGTTCCCCTGATTGTAGACCCTCCTGGAAACTCCCAGATCAGTGCCTAGCTCAGGTGGAGGTACCGCAGTTGACCGAAACTATAATTGACTTCCTCAGGCTTAATGATACGGGAGAAACAAGACTGGAAGTAGTGTGGGCTACCCTTAAAGCTTTCCTTCGAGGACACTTCCTGCAGAAAACTGCCCATTGGAAAGCCAAGAATAAGGTCTCCCTGGCAAAACTCTATGCAGAGCTCAGAACCCTTGAGCATACAAATAAAAAAACACCTGAACTGGAGTTAGCTACTCGGGTGGGGGCTATCAGGTCAGAAATTAATAAAAGGGAGCTCCTGAGGGTGCAGGCAAACCTTTTTAGACTTAAACAGATGTATTACAGTAAAGGAAACAAGGCTGATAGGCTCTTGGTGCGCAAGCTCAGGAACCGGGTGGTGCAGTCTAGAATCGCTGCTATCAAATCGACTCAAGGGATAGTTTGCTCTCCTAGAGAGATAGGTAAGGCATTTTCAGAGTACTACACCTCCCTCTATGGCCTTGATAATGCCCCCTGCACATTGAGGCCGAGTGGGAGGTTATAAAGCAATTTCTAACTAAATTGCGTCTACCAACTCTAAGTAAGGACTCCACTGAAGATTTGGAGAGGCTCTTCACACTGGAGGAGGTGAAATCAGCAATCCTTGCCCTTAAGCCACACAAAGCCCCGGGGCCGGATGGCTATACTCCTTTGTTCTATCGCACACTTGCCCCTCTGCTATGCCCGATATTACTTCGGCTGTACAGTTAAATAGTTAAGGAGGTACTCTGCTGCAAGAATTCCTAGAGGCAAATATACTGACTATACCTAAGGAGGGTAAAGATCCTATGGAGTGTGGGAGCTATAGACCCATCTCCTTAATCAATGTTGATATAAAGATCTACTCAAAGATTCTTGTGGCTAGACTGGGTCCTCACCTGCCCACAATAGTCCACTTGAATCAGGTGGGTTTTGTGCAGGGCCGGCAGGGAAACGACAACACTCGCAGACTTCTAAATGTCTTCATGGATGTGAAGGACATGGGCCTTCCCCTACTCACCCTGTCACTAGATGCTGAAAAAGCGTTCGACAGGGTGAGGTGGGAGTTTTTGTTTGAAACTCTGAGAGTCTTTGGTATTCCACACTCTTTCTGCAAAGCAGTAGAGGCGCTGTATACGGCCCCGACGGCGGTGATTAAAGGACTTGGCTTTTGTTCCCCTAGGATCCAGATATGCAACGGTACCAGACAGGGGTGTCCCCTGTCCCCGTTATTGTTTGCGCTAGCCATAGAGCCATTTGCAGAGACCATTAGACAGGACCACCAAATCCAAGGCCTATTACTCCATGATACGCTTCAGAAGCTTGCATTATTTGCAGACGATCTTACACTATTCATAGTAGAACCACTTCAATCACTTCCTTTTCTGATGTCTGCAATCGATTCTTATAGTGAACTTTCGAATTATAAGATCAATGTAAGTAAGACGGAAGCCTATATGATACATATCGAACAAGAAGAGCAGCGGGTTCTTAAAAAGCAATTCCATTTTAAATGGTCTACAAGGGGGATTCTCCATCTGGGGGTGTTTCTGTCCCACGACAGAGACACTGTCCTGTAGGAGAATTACCACTCTCTCTGGAAGGAGGTGGATAAAACTTTAAAATCCAAAAAATATGATGATATCTCCTGGTTGGGCAGAATTGCCGCCTTAAAAATGATGGTTCTCCCCAAACTAACATATTTTATGAGGTGTATTCCCTTGCAGGTCCCGTCGAGACTACTACGGAAGTTTCAAACTACATTTAATGCTTATGTCTGGAACAACAAGAGGCCTAGAGTAGCGGTCGCGATTCTGCAGGCCCCCCTGGAGCTAGGGCGTTTAGGTCTACCAAGTGTGACCGGGTATTTCGAGGCTGCCATGATAACTCATGTCTCGGCATGGGGTCAAGATCTTCCACCCACGAGATGGAGAGAGCTGGAACAAGCTTCCCTCCCAGCAAAAATGGACCTCTCGGACCTACTATGGTTTCCCTCACACTTCACCTCTCAATTCACCATTTCCAACCAGCTGGTCAGGGAGTGCCACAAGATGTGGTATAAGTTGAGACACAATTCTATGATAGCCCCTCATCCTTCCCCGATTCACCCTATAATTCCCCTCCTGCAGGGTTTACCCAATGTGCAGATTAGTGCATGGAAGCAGGGAGAGATTTCCACGGTAGGAGACTTCTTTAGTGGTGAACACCTTCTTTCCCACCGAGAAATGGTAACAAAATTTATTGTTCCACGCCACTTAGAATTTGAGCTCCTGAGGTTAAGGTCTCTGATGAAAGCCTGGGGTTTTTTGTCAGTTAAGGTCAGGAATCCCACTATTTCCCACTATTTGGGAGTCCAGATGGAGCTCAGGTCTTCAGCTCTATAAACCCCTCACGACGCATTACAGATGCCTTTTGGGAGACCCGGTGCTCTCCAAGACCAGACATATGATCGCCTGGGAGGTGGAAATGAAAGCTACATTCTCTGAGGAGGAATGGTCTAAAGCAATAGCAAAAACTAAAACAACAGAGTACCACAATGTACGAGTTGTATTTTAAAGTTATCTCTATGTGGCATCTTGTGCCAACTAAGTTGCATGTACTATTCCCGGACCACCCCACCGCTTGCTGGAGGGAATGTGGGGAGGTGGGCTCCCCACTTCATGTATGGTGGTCCTGCCCTAAACTTCAACCTCTCTGGGCAAAGGTGAGAGTGGTTTGTGTCAGTCTGGGCCTACCAGAAATAACTAATCCGGGTCTGGCCCTCCTACATGTGGGATTGCAGAAGATCCCCGCTTGTAAGAGATCTCTGCTCTTCTATTTACTTACATCAGTCAAAATGTTGATTGCGAGGAATTGGAAAAAAGCTCACCCTCCGAGGTCGCAGGGGGTAGTGGAATACCTGAATTACGTCAAATCCATGGAAGATTATGTATATAGAATGAGAAACCAATCAATGACTTTCAGCCTTATCTGGGAACCTTGGGAGCAATTCCTTTCACAGAATAAACAGTAGGTGGATAGTGTGCATGATAACCATGCAGGATCTGACCCCAGAGCCATGTGTCAGGTGCCTAAAGAGGGGGTACAAGCCGGGCCCCGGTTGGGTCCACCTGATCTGCATAGACCCTCACATCTTTCTTTCCCTCTTAAGGACGGATTTTCCACCACCCCCCCCCCTTACTCCATCTCTGCATTCCCCTCCCCTCTTACAATCCCCCCGTAGTGAATCCCTCTCCCTAGCAAGTAAACAATTTTCGGCCTCTTGAGATATGCCCACTTATGTCCCCACTGGCTGAGGCCCACTATAAGTTTGTAAGTACTAGTACTAGTACGCAGGTGTTGAACCGCTATGACTGCTACTCAAAGGCGACGAGTATAGAACTTCTAGTGTTCCTAGGTGTGATCAAACAAATCATTTTAGGTATTTCTGGCAGTAGTATAGTGTCTCACTCGATGATGTAAGATTATGCAGCTCCTTGAAGGGGCGCCAGTCGATAACTGTTGGGCACTCTGAGTTAATCATTGTAAACACTGTTATCACATAAGATATCAATCTGTGCTGTAAGAAATCATTGCTCTTATGCTTTAATTGAGATGTACTAATGTTCAATGCTCATTAATAATGTTTGATTGTATGTTAATGCTTTTATTTCTAAAATAAAATAAAAAGTATTTAAAAAAAAAAAAAAGAAAAAGAAGTGTAACGTTGTTCAAAATGGCATTCTCTGTCCAGTCCATGTAAGTTTAATTTTGACTTTATTGTCCATTTAAATTTGTAACATCCTACTCCTCAAATATTTATATATTGGTAATATTTATAAAGTTACTTATAAATCTACTCATTCCGGGCATTTCTAGGCTGTTTCTATATTGATCCACTTTATTTTATATAGGTCTCTGTTCTTTCTACAACTGGTTATTATTAAAGTTCCTTTTGTGTTTCCAAAAAAAAAAAAAAAAGATGAATAATACATATTGTATTTATTTATATTAAGTATAAGACACAGCTTAGTGCTTTCTTTATTTCAACACTGAAACAGACGGTTTAACATCCCTTTAATTTTCAGAGGCTATGTAATGACCATAGCTCCATGAAACATTTTGAGATAAATTACAAAATGGAACCCAATCAGGGTGTGTTATGATGAGAACTTTAAGGCTGTTGTATAATGTTCCCCTGTAGGAGGTGTTGTATATGCTATGCTGTATACCTGAAACTAAGCCCTGCCCATTAAAGGTATAGCTAGGCTTACCATAATTTTTAGAGGTGAAACTGGGACCACCTGGTGCGGTGCCAGTGGGGGTGTGGTCAGGAGCGTGGTCAAGGGGGCATGGCAATTACCGGTCCTTTTAAAGTAGTAGCTTTTATGTGTGTAATGTTTTGTGGATACTCTACCCTTCTTCAGTCAAACAAGTGAATCACACAGTTTAAATAGACCATAACACCACCCCCTAGTGAAAAATGCACCATTACTCTAAATTAACACATACATTAATCTAAATCTCAGATTCTAAATAATGCCAAACATCAAGCATAATTATCAATTTCACAATTTAATATCTGCAGTGTAATATGTGTTTTATGTGTCTAATTAAGGAACAGAGCCAAATACTGCTAAGGCATAAATACTACATTGAATGAAATAAGTAAAAAAGAAACACATACCTGCTAAAGCTGTTTAAGAGGCTACTCTATACCATAATGCAGGAAGATTATAGCCAAAATGCTATCCTGCATAAAGTAAAGCAAGATCCAGGCCAAAAAATCCTTCCTGACTGTACTTCCTAGTCATAACCATATGCTTCCCCTAAAGGTGTATTACCGGCAATGTCACCAGGGGTCGGGGGGTTAAATTCTTAGAAAAATAAACCAAGTAGTACTACAAAATTAAAAAAACCCTACGCTGCTCACTCAGTCTGTACTACTAAATGTAAACTTTGAAGGACACGAACGTTAAGCTAAGCAGGGCTATATGTAACAAAGTACCAGCATCCAACTATGCTGGAGAGTCACAGTCTAGTCATTTTGATTAATGTGTCCGGGTTTCAGGTGGTCTGAAACCTGGACACATGATTTGAAACCTGGAGGTGGCAACCCTACTGGGACAGAATGAACAACTGGGTGGGACACTGGGACAGCCCCTCCAAACCGGGACAATCCCAGTAAAAGTGGGACTTCTGGTAAGCCTAGGTATAGCCCACACTGAGAATCATTCATACAGTCCTGAGTCTGCACTGCTCTTTGACCTGGAAGCAGTTGCCTGACCTGATGGCTACTGGGACACACATATCTTCTATTTAGGAAGTTGCTGATATTGGCAGAGTAGCATATGCTTAATATTGTGATTTAAAATGAAACATTCTCTAATATCCAGTTTAGTTATTAACATCCAAATTGGTCATTTATTTAGCTGTTGCCAACTGTGAGAAATGGACTGATCTATTGTAAATATGTGTATATACCTATATATATATTCATCTCATTCCAACCTATTATTTGGTTCCTCATAAATAAAAAATTATTTGCAAAAACTGGATGAACCAATCAATTGTGTATTAGATTTAGAACCACAAGTGCGCATCCTATACTTTTAATAGAAAGTGCAGGGAGTGCTTATATTAAAAGTGATGAGTTAAGTGCTGCACACTAAAATATGCTTTGGTTTTAGAGACCTGACGAAGAGTCGCAAGCAATATTGTCTTTTCGCAAGCAGTTTTAATTGCGCTGATATTACAAGCTGAGCGAAATCACGATCTCACAGCTCTGGATAACTGTTTTCCGAAACATAAAAGGGCCACAAGACACATCAAAAATACATTACAAAGTACAGTTACACGCATAATAACACATCTAATAAAACAAATTCAAAAGCCGCCAAAGTACTTTAGCAAAGAGATACATACAGATACATTGCTAAAGATGTATTTGTATGTATATATTTATGTTTATCTATGTATTTACTGTAAATATTTCACATTCAAATGTTCTGTACATAGCAGAATATGTTTTAATAATTTTTTCGAAATAGATATTCCTATATAGATCTCTATATATCTATACGGTACTATATATAATCATCTATATATAGGTATAAATACATATTTGTTTCAAAATTATAACAATAACAATAACTAGTATTTATATAGCGCCTTTCTTCCAGTGGGACTCAGATCGCTTTTTCAGCGCTCGCTCTCGGAATTAACCAAATCGGCAGCTGAATAGTAATAGTTGTTTATTTGTAGAAATATTTAATAATGAAAAAATAGAACATATTCTGTTATATTAAGAACATTGGAATATGAAATATTCATATTTTCGTGTCAGGTTAAAGCCATTGTTTTCTATGGGGGAATGCGAAAACACGATCGCAATCGCGATTTTCAAATTTCAACTTTAAGCGCAATTTGGGTTACCGCTGTTTACTTTCAGCTTGTAATACCAGCGCAACCCGACTAGCGCAAAAATGAAAATCCTAGCGGAGTTTTCATATTAACGCTGATTTAAAGGGATATTGTATTTAACAAAATGCTGGACTGGGAAGGGCTCTAATGCGTATATGTATGTGTGTCTGTGTGTGCTTGTAATATGGGTGCAAAAATAAAAGCTATATTGGTTTAACTTGCTCTAGTAAGTCTACTCCAGAATTTTTATTGTTTAAAAAGAAAGATTATTCCGAAAAAGTTGGGACAGTATGGAAGATGCAAGAATTAAACAAAAAGAGTCATTTTGAAAATTCAGTTCACCCTGTACTATATTAAAAACACATTATTAACACATTATTTGATGTTGATGGTGCCCTCACAGATGTGCAAGTAACCCATGCCATGGGCACTGACAACCCCCCATACCATGACAGACATTGACTTTTGGAACTGATGGTGATAACAGTTTGGATGGTTCTTTTCCTCTTTGTACCGGAGAACACCACGGCTGTTTTTTTACAAAATCTATCTGAAATGTTTACTCTTCGGACCACAAAACATGATTCCACTGTGCTACTGTCCATCTCAGATGAGACCGAGCCCAGAGAAGTCTGCAGGGTTTCTGGACAGTGTTGATGTATGGCTTCTGCTTTGCATATTAAAGCCTTAACTTGGATCTCTGGATGCAGCGGCGAATGGTGTTGACTGACAAAGGTTTACCAAAGTATTCCCGAGCCCATGTCAGGATTTCCATTTCAGACTTATGATGGTTTTTGAGACAGTGATGTCTGAGGGATCTGAAATCACATGCATTCAGAAGTGGTTTACGGCCTTGCCCTTTATGCACCGAGATTTGACCGGATTCCTTGAATCTTTCAATAATATTGTGCACTGTAGAAGGTGAAATGCCCAAACTCCTACCAATTTGTCTTTGGGGAATTTTGAGGCTCCTTATATACTATAAGGTGTACTAGCTGGAGGCGCTGGTTCAGATGAATCAGCGCCTCCAGCTAGCACACCTGATCTATTCACACAGACCTTGGGAGAGACTGTGGAACGGCTGCGGTTCACCAGAAGGGGAAAGTATTAATACATATTATACACCTGTTTGCATGTATATCCTTATATACTATGATTACATGATTGCCTCACCTGTTTCACATCACCTTCTTATTTCAAGTTGTCACATAGCTATTAGTCCTAAATTGCCCCTGTCCCAACTTTTTTGGAACGTTTTGCAGTCATTTGATTTTAAATGAATGTATATTTTCAAAAATACATTACATTTACAAAGTAAAACATCAAATAATGTATTAATTATCGTCGAGATTACGAGTCTTGCGTTAGCCTTAAAAAGCAGCGTTGAGGGGTCCCAACACTGCTTTTTAACGCCCGCTGGTATTACGAGTCAGGCAGGAAAGGGTCTACTGCTCACTTTTTTTCCGCAATTTTAGCTTACCGCAAATCCCCTTACGTCAATTGCGTATCCTATCTTTTTAATGGGATTTTCCTAACGCTGGTATTATGATCACCTGAAAAAGTGAGTGGTAGACCATCTCCTGTCCAGACTCCTACCGCATTTAAAAGTCAGTAGTTAAGAGTTTTATGGGCTAATGCCGGAACATAAAACTCTTAACTAAAGTGCTAAAAGTACACTAACACCCATAAACTACCTATTAACCCCTAAACCGAGCCTCCCCCCCCACATCGGAAACACTTAACTAAAATGTTTAACCCCTAATCTGCCGACCGGACATCGCTGCCACTTTAATACATATATTAACCCCTAAACCGCAGCACTCACGCCTCGCAAACACTAGTTACATTTTATTTACCCCTAATCTGCCGACCCCAACGTCGCCGCTACTATATTAAATTTATTAACCCCTAAACCTAAGTCTAACCCTAAGTCTAACCCCCCTAACTTAAAAATAATTTAACTAAATAAATTTAACATAATTAAATAAATTAATCCTATTTAAAACTAAATACTTACCTATAAAATAAACCCTAAGCTAGATACAATATAACTAATAGTTACATTGTAGCTAGCTTAGGGTTTATTTTTATTTTACAGGCAACTTTGTATTTATTTTAACTAGGTACAATAGTTATTAAATAGTTACTAACTATTTAATAACTACCTAGCTAAAATAAGTACAAAATTACCTGTAAAATAAACCCTAACCTAAGTTACAATTACACCTAACACTACACTATAATTAAACTAATTACCTAAACTACATACAATTAATTACAATTAAATTAAATAAACTAAATTATGAAAGAAAAAAAATGCTAAATTACAGAATAAAAAAGAATTACAATAATTTTAAACTAATTACACCTAATCTAATCCCCCTAATAAAATAAAAAAAGCCCCCCAAAATAATAAAATTCCCTACCCTATACTAAATTACAAATAACCCTTAAAAGGGCCTTTTGCTGGGCATTGCCCCAAAGTAATCAGCTCTTTCACCTGTAAAAAAAAATACAATACCCCCCCCAACATTAAAACCCACCACCCACACACCCAACCCTACTCTAAAACCCACCCAATCCCCCCTTAAAAAAACTAACACTACCCCCTTAAAGATCACCCTACCTTGAGCCGTCTTCACCCAGCCGGGCACAAGTGGTCCTCCAGAGGGTCCGAAGTCTTCATCTGATCCGGGCAGAAGAGGACATCCAGACCGGCAGAAGGCTTCATCCAGGCGGCATCTTCTATCTTCATCCTTCCGGAGCGGAGCGGGTCCATCTTCAAAACATCCAACGCAGAGCCATCCTCTTCATCCGACGGCCGACGACTGAATGACTGGTCCTTTAAATCCAAGATGGCATCCCTTGAATTCCGATTGGCTGATAGAATCCTGATAGAATCCTATCAGCCAATCGGAATTAAGTTAGGAAAAATCCTATTGGCTTTTGCAATCAGCCAGTAGGATTGACCTCGCATTCTATTGGCTGATTGGAACAGCCAATAGAATGCAAGCTCAATCCTATTGGCTGATTGGTTTACATCAGCCAATAGGATTTTTCCTACCTTAATTCCGATTGGTTGATAGGATTCTATCAGCCAATCGGAATTCAAGGGACACCATCTTGGAAGAAGACTTCGTTGGAAGAGGATGCTACGCGCCGGATGTCTTGAAGATGGACCCGCACCACGCTGGATGGATGAAGATAGAAGATGCCATCTGGATGAAGGCTTTTGCCCGTCTGGAGGACCACTTCTCCCGGTTTGGATAAAGACTTCTCCCGGCTTCGTTGAGGACTTCTCCCGGCTTCGTTGAGGATGGATGTCGGCTCTTCAAAACTGTAAGTGGATCTCCAGGGGTTAGTGTTAGGTTTTTTTAAGAGTTTATTGGGTGGGTTTTATTTTTAGATTAGAGTTTGGGCCGCAATAGAGCTAAATGCCCCTTTAAGGGCAATGCCCATACAAATGCCCTTTGGGGAGCTTAGTTTTTTTTAGTTAGGGTTTTATTTGGGGGTTTGGTTGTGTGGGTGGTGGGTTTTACTGTTGGGGGGATTGTTTGTATTTTTTTTTTTCAGGTAAAAGAGCTGATTTCTTTGGGGCAATGCCCTGCAAAAGGCCCTTTTAAGGGCTATTGGTAGTTTAGTTTAGGCTAGGGTATTTTTTTATTTTGGGGGGCTGTTTTTATTTTGATAGGGCTATTAGATTAGGTGTAATTAGTTTAAATATCTTGTAATTTGTTTTTTATTTTTTGTGTAATTTAGTGTTTGTTTGTTTTTTGTAATTTAGGTAATTGTATTTAATTTAGTTAATTGTATTTAATTTAGGTAATTTATTTAATTGTACTGTAAAGTTAGGTGTAAGTGTAACTCGGGTTAGGTTTTATTTTACAGGTAAATTTGTATTTATTTTAGCTAGGTAGTTAGTAAATAGTTAATAACTATTTAGTAACTATTCCACCTAGTTAAAATAAATACAATCTTGCCTGTGAAATAAAAATAAACCCTAAGATAGCTACAATGTAACTATTAGTTATATTGTAGCTAACTTAGGGTTTATTTTATAGGTATTTAGTTTTAAATAGGAATTATTTAGGTAATGATAGTAATTTTTATTTAGATTTATTTTAATTATATTTAAGTTAGGGGGTGTTAGGGTTAGGTTTAGACTTAGGTTTAGGGGTTAATACATTTAGTATAGCGGCGGTGAAGTCGGGGGCGGCAGATTAGGGGTTAATAAATGTAGGTAGGTGGCGGCGACGTTGGGGACGGCAGATTAGGGGTTAATAATATTTAACTAGTGTTTGCGAGGCGGGAGTGCGGCGGTTTAGGGGTTAATATGTTTATTATAGTGGCTGCGACATTGGGGGAGGCAGATTAGGGGTTAATAAGTGTAGGTAGGTTGCAGCGACATTGGGGGTGGGAAATTAGGGGTTAAAAAATATAATGTAGGTGTCGGCGATGTTGGGGGCAACAGATTAGGGGTTAATAAGTATAATGTAGGTGTAGGGGATGTCCGGAGCGGCAAGACTAGGGGTTAACAAGTGTAAGATTAGGGGTGCTTAGACTCGGGGTTCATGTTAGGGTGTTAGGTGTAAAAATAACTTTAGTTTCCCCATAGAAATAAATGGGGCTGCGTTACGGAGCTTTATGCTGCTTTTTTGCAGGTGTTAGACTTTTTTTAAGCCGGCTCTCCCCATTGATGTCTATGGGGAAATTGTGCACGAGCACGTACAATCAGCTGACTTAAGCAGCGCTGGTATTGGAGTGTGGTATGGAGCTCCATTTTGCTCTACGCTCACTTCTTGCCTTTTAACGCCGGGTTTAGGAAAACCTGTAATACCAGCGCTGTAGGTAAGTGAGCAGTGACAATAACGTGCAAGTTAGTACTGAACCCCTCATAACGCAAAACTCGTAATCTAGCCGATAGTTAACTTAAACAAATCAACAAACATTGATAATTCACAATTTGCTCATTTCATTTATCATATGTTTTACCATAGCTCTACTCCGTCCTACAATAATCGGTGGAACCCAGTATTCCAGCCTCTCCATGCTTACCCTCTATAGCATAGTGTTATTTTAAAAATAAGACGATGGTTCATGTCTCTGGGGTTTCTCCTCTCTGCCAAGGTTAGGTTTAGCAAGCATATCTGCTGTGACACCTGAGTATGCCTAGCCTGTTCCTGAAGCCAAGCATATCTGCTGTGATACTTGCGTATGCCTAGCTTGCTCCTGAAGCCAAGCATCTCTGCTGTGATACCTGAGTATGCCTACCTTACTCCTGAAGACAAGCATTTCTGCTGTGATACTTGTGTATGCCTACCTTGCTCCTGAAGCTAAGTATCTCTGCTGTTATACCTGTGTATGCCTACATTGCTTCTGAAGCCAAGCATCTCTGCTGTGATACATGCATATGCTTACCTTGCTCCTGAAGCCAAGCATCTCTGCTGTGATACATGCATATGCTTACCTTGCTCCTGAAGCCAAGCATCTCTGCTGTGATACCTGTGTATGCATACCTTCCTTCTGAAGCTAATCATCTCTGCTGTGATACCTGAGTATGCCTACCTTGCTCCTGAAGCCAAGCATCTCTTCTGTGATACTTGAGTATGCCTAGCTTGCTCCTGAAGCCAAGCATCTCTGCTGTGATACCTGAGTATGTCTAGCTTGCTCCTGAAGCAAAGCACCTCTGCTATGATACCTGAATATGCCTAGCTTGCTCCTGAAGCCAAACATCTCTGTTGTGATACCTGCGTATGCCTAGCTTGCTCCTAAAGCCAAGCATCTCTGCTGTGATATCTGCATATGCTTACTTTGCTCCTGAAACTAATCATCTCTGCAGTGTTTCCTGTTTATGTCTTTCTGCTTCCTTAAAGCCGCTGGGTACCCGCTGGGTGGTCTGAGCTTGTTGAGAGGCTTGCACCTATTATAACTTGGGCATTCTATTCCCTTTTCCCCTACTCCAGAATATTGTTGTTTATATTTTTGCTTCAGTAAATTATTCACAAGAAAAACTTTCTTTGTCCTGTGTCTCTATTCCTGCATACCGAGTTCCACACAACTCCCTTCACCCTCACACTGATACAAAGGATCTGGCAAACCTAGTAAATAAAAGCATATTATATGTTTTCAAGGAACAGTTGTTACAGTGGAATTTTTTTGTTTTCAAAAATATCAAGTATTTTGGATGAGAAAAAAAGGCACTCTGACAGCAGCAGTGACTTCTGTTAGTCACAGTCATAAGCACAAGGCATTTTTTGTAAGGAAAACAGAAATGCTAAGTGACTCTGACAACCAAAGTTTGTTGGTCGCAGTCACGGTCAGATTCACGAGGCATTTTTGATCAAGCTGAAATGCCAAGTGACTATGACAGCGATAATGACCTTTGATGGTCGTGGTCACGTTCATGGTCACGGTCAGAGTCACATGGCATTTTTGATCAAGCTGAAATGCCAAGTTACTATGACAGCAACAACGACAATGACCTTTGATGGTCGCAGTCACGGTCAGAGTCACATGGCATTTTTGATCAAGCTGAAATGCCAAGTGACTGACAGCAACAGCGACAATGACCTTTGATGATCGCAGTCACGGTCAGAGTCGCAAGGCATTTTTAATCAAGCTGAAATGCCAAGTGACTATGACAGCAACAGCGACAATAACCTTTGATGGCCGCGATCACGATCAGAGTCACAAGACATTTTTGATCAAGCTGAAATACCAAGTGACTATGACAGCAACAGCGACAATGACCTTTGATGGTCACGGTCACGGTCGCGGTCACGGTCAGAGTCACATGACATTTTTGATCAAGCTGAAATGCCAAGTGACTATGACAGCAACAGCGACAATGACATTTGATGGTTGTGGTCAAGGTCAGAATCACATGCCATTTTTGATCAAGCTGAAATGCTAAGTGACTATGACAGCAACAGCGACTAGGACCTTTACTTTGTCAGAAATCAAAGTGTTTGTCGGTCATGTAGAAATTTGCACTAAATATGCTTTGTGACTATGACATTTGACAATGTCCTAAAATGGACACTGAACATATGAATGTAGCTCTTTTTGAATAGAGGGTATTAATGAGGATTTTGTGGTAGATATAGATTTTATTCTTATTAGTTCATTAGAGAACATTTATATTACTGTTTGTTCATTGGTGTACCTACCTACACAATGTATATTACCTCAAACTCCTCTCCTTTTCTTTCTTCCTTTTTTTTCATGTATACAAGTTAAGTGCAACTCTTTAATTCATTCTGGGGAAACTAGGTACTATTTTATAATTCTTCTCTAGTTCTTTACTTAAAATATAGTCATGTGTGTTACTATATTTTATTTGTGTATATCCCTATAAATTATTTATTGTTAATTTCCAGTATATCATTTTAAATCACTGATTTCATAAAATTCCTGTGGGTGAGCCAGTTTTTAAAGTAAAAATCCAATAGGCTTCTTTTTTATTTAGAATAGCTAGTCTATCTCCCCTATTTTGTGTTTTTTTGTAATTGATCTACAATTTAAAACTTAAAACTTATTTGATTTTCCAGATGTAGTGCCATATGTTTGGCCACTGTCTACCCTTTGTCACATTGAAGAGTTAACTCTATATAAGAATCCATACATCCAGCAACTAAAGCTTAACTACAACACTTCAACCTAGATTAGACACTTGTGAGGTTGCAGATAGGCCTTGTTATAAAGGGAAGATCATGTTCTAAATTCTTTGTCATTGACTTACCAGATGTGTTCAGCTATCTCTCAGTAGTGCCTTGCTGCTCTGGATCTGACTTTAACTATGTGTTTAACCATTTTTCAGGTGTTAAACACACATTTACTTGCAAGCAATAGTGCAATAATTAAATAATAAAATAACTTATTTATACATTTTCTGTTTTGCACTTTTATATCCCATCAAGTCAGGTGTATACTTCTGAACCTACCACATGCTCTAAAAACCCAGAGGAAGGTAAATTACAATTTTGTTAGTTGTAAATTCATTAAAGTTTAATTCTAGCTTCCAAATGCATTTAATGCACAGTTGAGTTTTTAGATAAATGTTGATTTTATAAAGAAAATAAATGCTTCCAATTATAAAATGTAATTATACAAGGCACAAAAATTTCTACTTACATTTCCTTTGACAACATAGTTAGAATCATTTTCAACATCTCTGGCAAGTCCAAAATCACATATTTTTGCAACTTTTCCATAGGTCAAGAGTATATTTCTGGCAGCGAGATCTCTGTGAATGCACTATGAAAGGGACAAAAGCATTCAGCAACTAGTATTTTAGTCAAATTTGCAAATCATTTTACAACTTCAATATTTTAACAGATTTTTTTAAACATCAATTTTTCTTCGTTCGCTTGCTATCTTTATTTATTTTATGGTCCTTAACAATCTTCAATCCTCAATAGAAAAAAAGGAGAACATAGGATTATAGCACAACACTGTAACATAATAGACAATCCACTTTATAAGAACACTGGTACTGACGCTCTTTTGCGCTACGATTAGCTCAAAGATAATAGCTCTATATAAAAACTCTAAGGAATAAAGGTCTCCTTTCTACGACATTTATTTAAAACAATTTAAAATACAGGGGATTTTAAGCATTTGGGTACTAATGCCGTTAAACTTCTCTAGAACTCCACCCACCAGGGCCATCTTTAACACAGGGCAAAAGGGTCAGCTACCCAGGGCCCAGTCTTTGTTGAGGGGCCCAAGATTTTTTTTTTTTTTTAGTTCATTCCAGGCTGCTGATGTCATGTAGCATGGGGGACACACACAGTCAGTCCTAATACTGTCACAGTCAAAAGTTCTCTGCTTATATTTATTTGTGAGAAACTGTGCCAGAATGTACCGGTGTCAGGGGACATGCCAAGCTAGTGCCATGTGCTATTTTAGGTGTGCACTGTGCAGCACTGAATGCTAAGCCCTAACTCAGCATCCAGCCAATCTCACTGTATCAGAAAAGGTCACTGCATCAGAACTTGTTCCTAGCAAAGAAGTGACATGTGCTGCTGTGGCTGATGTGTAATGTCATGGTGATACTTCACACATTAAGGTAAGGTTTATTTATTTATTTTTAAGCTATTTTATTTATGTGAAGAACATATCAAACACAATAACAGCTTTAAGAATACAAGATACTCTTTGATACCTATGTCTGGTACTTAAACATAGAATACATTGTGGTTCAACATGTCCTCAATTTTCCAAATTTCTAACTCCATCCTCCTTCTACTACCTTGCCCTTGCCCATGAGGGTCCGGACGTTAGGTTAACTAACATTTCAATTCAATCCCCCCTAAGTCTGGTTTCCCAGAGTCACAATTCTTCAGGTATGGAAGAGTATGAGAGTCCATTTGAGTAACTTGCCGGTGAAACAGTTCCTTTGAGTATGATCTTACAGTCAAATACAAACACAACAGGAAGACCCATCCCCACCTTTGTCTTACCCCTTCAGGGGCTTACATTATAATATTCGAGGGACAGATATCCACCATTAAGGGTCACTTCAATTTACCCCACCTAATTTTCTCGGTCCCGGGGTGCCCAACCCTGACACATAAATGACAATGTTTTCTGTTTCTCTTCCACCGTAGCTAGCTCAGTTAAAATCCAAACACCATTCCCCAGCTAATTGGGCTTGTAAGATGTATTCTGTGTTCCTAATTGGATATATTAACAAGTGCTGCTGTGCAGTTTCTAAGTTGAGTAAGTAGGGCTTCCATTTCTTGATTAACCTTTCCGTTCTGCCCTGTAGATCACCCAACACATCTGCCTGTTCAAATAGTAATTGTCTGTGTAATTCATGTTTCAGCTGAGTGAGAGTCGGGGGTGTGGTTTCCAGCCAGTGTTGTTGTGCGGTCTTTCTAGCCATAAGTATGGTATTATAAACAATGTGTTTTGTTTATTGGGTGTCTCGAGATCCAGGAATATTGCATTTTGGAGCGTGAGTACTAGCTGGTCTTTTGTGGTGATACGAAGCCTATGTGTTATTTTCCCCCAATAGCTGCACAGTTTGGGGCATGACCAGAGCATGTGGATTAGGTCTGCTTTCAGTGTTGAGCATTTTGGGCATCTCCCTTCCTGGTTTGCCTCCCATTGTTTATATGTTCTAGGCATGATATATGCTAACTCCATTATTTTTGTATGTGACTCTCTAATATCAGCAGATAGGGTGGCTTTTCTGACTTTGATTACACTTTGTTTAATTAGCTCAGGGCCTATTTCTACGCTTAGCTTTTGCGTCCATTTGTCACTTATATGTTGTAGTGTACGTACATTTTCTATTGCTATCAGTGACTTGTATATTTGTGAGATGAACGTGTTCCCCTGCATGTATGTGGATAGGATGCAGTATACGCTACAGTCTGTTTTGGGAAGATGCTTGAAGTTCAGTATCTCCACTATATAGTGCTTCGCCTGCAGGCATGCAAAGTGATGGTTTCTCTGTATGTCTTTTGAGGTCTGAAGTTGTGCAAAGGAAGGAATTGAGCTCTTGCCTATGTCCAGAAATTTCGCTATTGTGTCTAAATCTAGTGATTTCCACAGTTTAAATATGCGCGTGGTAAAGCCTGGTATAAAACTGGGGTTTCCCTGAAGAGGTAGGTATTTGGTGAACTCATAGTTCACTGCTAGTTCCTGGCAAATTTTTCTCCAGGCATATACTGGCTGTTGAAACATGGGATATGCCTCAAGGTACTTGTCTGCCTTGGGTGCGTTTAAGTGAGGGAGCATTTGAAGGGACCATGGGGATATCGCCTGCTGCTCTAGATCTGGAACCGTAAAATGATCCTGTCCCGTCATCCAGTCCAGGACAAACTTGGCCTGTGTCTCCCAGCTATATACTTCTATATTGGGGACAGCAAATCCACCCACCTCTATCGAGCTGACCATACGAGAGTGCTTGATCCTATGCTTCTTGGATGCCCATATGAATGAGTAAATCAGTGAGTTCCAAAACAGTATGTCTGCTTTGTGCAGCACATAAGGTACAATTTGCATTAGGTAGAAAAGCTCTGGGAACAAAATCATCTTTACCAGACTGATTCTTCCCGTCATGGAGAGGGGAAGTCTGGTCCAATGCTGGACCAAGTCTTGGGCCTCTTTTCTACGTGGTGCATAATTATCCTCATACCATTTGGTGGGGACCACATTAAGTTTGACCCCCAGATATTTAAAAATGCCTTCTACCCATCTGAAGTCATAAGTCAGTGTTGGTGGTTTGTGGTGTGGGTGCAGCCAAATTAGTTTTGTCTTATCAGTGTTTACTTTGTATCCTGACAATTTCCCGAACTCTCCTATGATTTCCATTACCTTTGGGATGTTAATGTCAGGGTTTTGGATATAGAGCACCATATCATCTGCGAATAAGGAAAGGTGCAGTCGCTTATTGCCTACCAACAACCCTTTTGTTTCCTGACGAAGTTTAACCGCCAGGGGCTCCAGGGACAGGTCAAAAAGAAGAGGGGAGAGAGGGCAACCCTGTCTCGTCCCCATCTCAAGGTTGAAAGGCTGCAATGGGGCCCCGTTCATTAGTATCGCCGCCTGTGGCTAACTATATATGGACCTAATTGAATGTGTGAAGGGACCTGTTATGCCGTATCATTCTATTGTTGGGAATAAGTCTTCCCACAACACTTTGTCAAAGGCCTTTTCCAAGTCTACCAATAAGGCAAACGCGGCTGTTGTATCTCTCCCCCTCTTAACTTTCCGATGGTTCCAGAAATGTATAATCAGATATTATAGCGTGCGAATATTAGTGACCGCTGACCTTCCCTGAACGAAGCCTGTCTGATCCCGATGTACTAGGTTGGGGAGGACTTTGGCTAATCTGTTTGCAAGAATCTTTGTAAAGAGCTTATAGTCGGAGTTCAGGAGGGATATGGGGTGGTATGATGCTGGTAGTAAAGGGTCTCTAACGGGTTTTGGAATTAGCGTAATATTTGCTTCAGTTAATTTTTGGGATAGTTCTGTTGTGCCATCCATGATGCTGTTAAACAGCTTAGAGAGTGTTTCTGCTATTTCAAGTTGAAGGATTTTATAGAACTCCCTGGGTAGGCCATCTGGCCCCGGAGCCTTTTCAAGCGGGAGGTCACCTATCGCTATATGTATTTCTGTCAAACTGATGGGTGTGTTCAGGGCTTGTATTTGGTCGGCTGTTAGTATAGGGAGAGCTATGTTGTCCCAGAATTTAATATCTGTCTTACTTCTCATTTCCTGTCCCCCATAAAGCTGGGAGTAGTACTTTCTGAATACTCACTGTATCTCCGCAGTGTCCGTACACAGTGTGTCTGCGTCTTTAACCGCTGTAATGTTCCGCGTGTAGTTAATGAGTTTAGTCAGTCTTGCCAGGAGTCTACCCGTTTTGTTACCATGTCTGTAGTATCTGGCTTTAGTGCACTGTAAGTCTCTCGCAGCTGTCCCTACTTGCTTTAGCCTCCCTGTATGCTGTCCTATGTATTGGTGTGGGGTATCTCAAGTACCTATTTCTGGTGTTCAGTAGTTGTCTCAGTGCTAGGTCTTCCCTTTGATGCTTTTTTTCCCTTGAGGCGATAATGTATGATGTTATTACCTCACTGCTTTGCCGGCTTCCCAGTGAAGAATGGGATTTGTGGTGTGTTGTTGGTTCAGGGTAGTGTAATTCAGCCATTCCCCAATCAGATGTCTTTTTAGATTAACATCATGATATAAGTACTTAGGGAAAGACCATGTGCCGGATTTCCTAGAGCCTTTGTTTTGTTTCAAAGTGAGGGATATCGGGGCATGGTCAGAGACACTCGGGGCATCAATGTTGGCGTTTAGTACTCTAGGGGCCAAACAATCTGAGATTAAAAATAGAACAATTCTAGACATTGAGTCTTTGGCAGGGGTAATGCACGTGAAGTCCCTAGCTTCAGGGTTTCTGTTCCACCAAATGTCAACCAGCTTAAGGGAATTTTTAAATTTCTTAAACATCAGGGATTCTTTTTGGCATTTGGAGATTGTAGTTTGGAGGAGTGTGTCATGTTGGGGTTTCTGTAAATGTCAGCCGGAACACTACGGAGCAACGTTGTAGTCCCACCCCAATATCAAGGGCGAGTCTAGTACTTGTGTTAGTTGTGTACGTAACTTGTTCCAGAATTCAGTTTTTAAGGTGTGTGGACAATATACCCCACCCAACAGCAGGGGCATCCCTCTAAAACCAGCCTTAAGAGCAGGAATCTTCCCTTCGGGTCAACTATGGTTTGTGTGATTCTGTAGTCAAGGTTTCGTCTAAATAGTATGGCTACTCCCCTAGCCCTACTACTCTCACATTGCGTATATACTACCTCCCCCACCCAGCCCTGCTTAAGCTTTTGATGTTCTGATGGCTTCAAGTGTGTTTCCTGTAGTATTGCAATATCTGCTTTCTTAGATTTCAAGCATTTCAGTATGGTCTTCCCTTTTATTGGTGAAGTAATCCCCCCCACATTCCATGAAATGATCTTGACCCCCATGTCTGGGTGGGAATGAGGTTGTCAAGGGTGGGGTAATATGCGCCTGATTGTGTGGGGTGTGGGGTTTGCACTTTGTGTGTCGGGATATAATTATGTGTGGTGTTAAGTATTCACTGTCAGGCACCCCGAGACTCCAACTCCACCCAGTGAATGTTGCAGTAAATGGTGCTGTTATCTGCTAAATAGGGATGAAGAGTAGGCGGTTACGGTCTGCAATGCAACAATAACAATATAAAACAATAACAGTGGTTAACGTATTAAACAGGAAAAAAAAACATAGAAGAGCTCCAACCCCCCCCCCCCCCCCACACACACACACACACACATACACACTTTCAAAAGGATATCCGGGCCATAATGATATGGCCCTAAGGTGTATCAAAAATATAATAGTCCTCAGTCTTTCAATTTAATATGTGCCATGGCTTCCCCTGCGATCAGGGGCATGAGAGTGGTAACAAAGTGCTTTTGTCAGTGGTTTCCTTCAACCTCTTCCAGTGGTTCTTCACCTTCCTCTCTGCATCTCAGAGGGTCATTGAGACAAAGAAACATTTGGAGCTGCTTGGGATTGTTGAATAATTTCGGACCTTGCTGTGTTTGAAGTTTAAGGCGCACTGGATACAGTAGAAATGCAGACTCCCCTTTATCCAAGAGTTCCTTACAGTATGGGGAGAACCTTTTTTTCCCTGGATTTGGCCAGTGTTCAGGCCGCACTTAGGCCTCGGGGTATAGTAAGCTGCGTGATTCACTCGGTATGGCGGTATGTGCTGTTGCGTATCCGAGATGGCCTGCGTCCCCTTACCGTCGGACTGTGGGCTTGCCGACTGCCTGATGGGGGATGTGTGGGTAGGATAGACCTTTTCCTCCAACTTGGTCCTCTGTCGCCGCTCCCGCGACTTGCTGTTCTGGATTACTCCCAGCAGGGAAGCCGATGTCAGGCTCCTTACCTGCGCTGATTCCGGGCAGTGGTGATGGGTCCCTGCCAAGGATTTGAGGTGCTCAGGACAAATAACAAGCCGGTCAGCAGCGAAGTCTCCAAGGCACTACGGAGCTCCTCTGCTTTGTGACCGCTCAGCTTGCCCGCCTACCGGAAGTCCGGTAAGGTTTATTTTTATTGAGGTTTTTTTCTCTCTGTCTCAGATTTTACAGCTTCCCATAGTAGTTCTGCTGTTCCAGTCAGTAAACTTATATTTGTCTGCACCTCCATGCTTCTTCCTCAGTCTTTACCTTGCTTTGCTCCTGTTGGATTCCCTAAATCTCTTAAACCAGCTAACCTCACACCAGAATCACATTCAAAAGCATATTAAATTAATCCACAGTGGAGGAATTTATACTTATTAGTACTGCTTAGGTCCAGTTTCACATATTGCAATTTATTTCATTTTTTTTCAAAATGATTAGCCCAGCAGTGGATGATCCACTGCTTGGCTAATAATAAAAAAAAAATAGAAAATGATAAATTAAATTGATTTAGTTGCTTTTTGGTATGTTGGGGTGGAGATCGAAATTACATGGGGGGGGGGGCAAGAAAATGTTTGCCCAGGGTCCAGTCAATATTAAAGACGGCCCTGCCACTCACTTGTGGATTGTACATAGGGCTGTAAAACAGTTCCGGTACATCCAGTCCTATCACGTCCTATTGTGATACCGGTAAGTCCCGTTCTTCCGGCTTATCCCCACAGGATGCTGATTGTCTATTATGTTACAGTGTTGTGCTATGATCCTGTATTTTCCTTTTTTTCTTTTGAAAGATTGTTAAGGACCACTTTAATAAAAGGACTTTTTTTGCTCATCCAATTGGTTTGTTATGGTATATGTATATTATGTGCACTGTGGGTTATATTTTAACACTTTTTTATATTTTTTCTTGGTTATATTATTCAAAATGTCTGAATCACAAAATAACATTTTGGGGTTTCATATCCCTTTAAGCAGCAAACAAAGCTAAAAATTAGCCTAGGGTTAGGGTCAAAGGAACATTAAACTCAATACGTTTTCATAATGCATATGTTAAAAAATTATCCATAAAAGTTAAAGCTACATCTGTGCACAGCTGGTCCGTGGATAGAAATTTGCTTGATGATAAGGAAGTCCACCCCATCTCTATACTGATGGACAATAATATGTCTCACAAGAATAAGGTCACAAATGTATCATTGTCAGCTCAGGAACATCCATCTTACAAAAACAAAACACCCCAAATTATAATAAAAATTAGAATCTTTTAGATGAAATATCAGGAAAAAATGAATTTACTATCCCTTTAAGGCATTCATCATGTGTTAATCTATGTATGTGTGGTTCATTCATTTCATAAACAGTTTCATCATGCAAATAAATCATATTGCAATCAGGTAAAACTATTATGTTATTTGCAGGAATGCATTCTACACCTCATCACCCTACTAAATTAAAAGAATATTAAACACTAATGGCTAGATTATGAGTTTTGCGCTATACCGGGTGCGCAAATAACGCAATAAAATGAGCAGTACCGCACTTTCCATAGCGCTGCCATTACGAGTTACTGAAAAACCTCCTTGTGCTGTGCATTGTGGTGCGTTAAGCTCCATCCCGCACAAAAGCCAAGTGCTGAGTTTACGTGCTTGTGCACGTTTTCCCCTATAGACATCAATGTGGAAGAGTGTTAGAAAAAAACTAACACCTGCAATCGCGGAATGTCAAATCGCAGTAACGCAACACAATTGATGTCTATGGGGGAAAGAAAGTTACGTTTAAACCTAACACCCTAACATAAACCCCTAGTCTAAACACCCCTAATCCGCCGCCCCCGACATAGACAACACTAAATAAAGTTATTAATGCCTAATCCACCTCTCCCCGACATCGCCGACGCTAAATAAAGTGATTAACCCCTAAACCGCCGCCCCCGCATCGCTAACACCTAAATTAAATAAATAAATAAAAACTTACCTGTGAAATAAAAAAAAAAATAACCTTACTATTCTAATAAAATTTTAAAAAAACTACCAATTAAAAAAACCTAAATTACAAATTTAAATAAATCTAATACTACGAAAAAAATAAAAAAATCTAACATTACAAAAAATAATAAACACTAAAAATATGAAAAATAAAAAACTCTAAGATTACAAAAATAATAAACGACATTATCAAAAATAAAAACAATTACACCTAATCTAATAGCCCTATAAAAATAAAAAAGCCCCCAAAAATAAAAACACCCCCTAACCTAACAAACTACCAATAGCCCTTAGAAGGGACTTTTGTAGAGCATTGCGCTAAGTTAAACAGCTCTTTAACATTAAAATATTAATTACATTAAAAACCCCTGATTTGAACAGCCAATAGGATTTCAGTAGCTCTCATTCTATTGGCTGATTTGAAAATGTCAGCCAATAGGAATGCAAGGTACCCCATTTTTAAACGGGTACCTTGCATTCAAGCTTCAGTGTACAGCGGTGACCACATGAAGAGGATCTTTCACGCCGCCGCCGCCAATACTCCACGCCTCCAAAGCTCCGCGACACCGGGATGAAGGAAGAAGATAGCCTCGCGATGGATGAAGATGTTGCCGCCTGGATGAAGACTTCTCGCCGACTGGATGAAGATGGATGTCCGGATTTCAGAAACCGTGAGTAGATTTAATGGGGTTAGTAATAGTTTTATTTAAAAAAAAAATTGGGTGGGTATTTTTTTTAGATTAGGGATGGGCACTGTAAAAGAGCTTAATACCCTTTTAAGGATAGTAAAAAAGCTGAATGCCCTTTTAAGGGCAATGCCCATACAAATTAGATTTAGGATTTTTATTTTGGGGGGGTTGGTTGGGTGGGGTTTTTCTACTTTTAGGGGGGACTGTAATATTTTAAAGTAAAAGAGCTGTTTAACTTAGGGCAATGCCCTACAAAAGGCCCTTTTAAGGGCTATTGGTAGTTTATTGTTAGTAATAAAAATAGGTATATGGTGCGCTAGGACATAAAGAAACCAAACCTTAAATGACAATATCCCTATAAATGTCACAAGTAGGCTATAGAAAAGTAAAAGAGAATAAGGGAAGCGCTATAACAAAGCTAAAGGTTCCAATCACTTAAAATAATTAACATTTATTAAAACATACATATATATATCTTACATAAAAGGGACGTCTCAACAGATATCACTGTATAAAATAGTTAAAATCAGATACTAAAACGGGTGATCCATACATAGTATCACCCGTTTTAGTATCTGATTTTAACTATTTTATACAGTGATATCTGGGGAGACGTCCCTTTTATGTAAGATATATATATGTATGTTTTAATAAATGTTAATTATTTTAAGTGATTGGAACCTTTAGCTTTGTTATAGCGCTTCCCTTATTCTCTTTTACTTTTCTATAGTTTATTGTTAGGTCAGGGGGTGTTTTCATTTTGGGGGGGCTTTTTTTATTTTTATAGGGCTATTAGATTAGGTATAATTGTTTCTATTTTTGATAATTTCATTCATTATTTTTTTATTTTCCATAATTTTAGTGTTTATTATTTTTTTTAATGTTAGATTTTTAAAGATGTTCGTAGTATTAGGTTTTTTTAAATTTGTAAATTAGTTTTTTTATTTTTTCGTAGTGTTTTTTTTAATCATGTAATTTAAGTATTTTAATTGGTAGTTTTTATTTTATTTTATCAGAATAGTTATATTATAGTTATTTATAGTTTAATCTTAGTTTTTTTTATTTCACAGGTAAGTTTTTATTTATTTTAAGATAGTTATATTGTAACTTTTAATTTAAAGTTAAGGGGTGTTAGGTTTAGGGGTTAATAGTTTAATTTAGTGTTTTGCGATGTGGGTGGTTTAGGGGTTAATATGTTTAGTTTATTAGATGCGATGTGTCAGGTTTTGGAAGAGACCTTGACGTGGTACCTGGGCTTGTCCCATTTGGCCAGATGCGGTAACTAACTCTTCCAGTTTTGCTTTTAATCTTAGCTGAGAGCTTCTAAGCGAGTGCTGGACTTTCTCTGTGTGTTGTATTAATTTATTTTGTAATTTTCCCTATGGGCCTTGCATCCAGGCTTGTCTGGGGTTAACTGCCTGTGACTATGGAGACAGCATAGCTTCCTGAGTGTGCTATAGCACCCAGGGCTGAGCATGTTGCAGGGTCATAGGATGTGTACCCAGTCTAGTCTGAGAGTGCAGTCCCCTTCCGTGTTTTGTATATGTCTAGGGTGATTACATAAGTCTGTGAACCCTGACTTGTTCCTAGATTGTTTGATTGAGAGCGGTTTTACCGCTTGCGCAAAATACGTTTTTTTTTTAACTTGTAATATGAGCACAACCTGACTAGTGCAAAAAGCTTAACTCTAGCTGAGTTTTTGCCTCTGAGGCTGCGGTCTGCAACCTGCCCAATCCTATATGATCGGGCTGATTAACACCCCCTGCTAGCGGACGATTCGCCGTGAATCTGCAGGGGGCGGCATTGCACAAGCAGTTCACAACCGTATGCTGTCGGCATTTATCGATGTGCGGCGGACATGATATGCTACATCGTATCATGTCTGCTCGCACTTACATAAATCGGCCCCTTAGTGTTTAGTGCCCCTTGTTAAACAATCCCAGCATCATAACAGTAAAAGGGTGTTGCCCGTCTAGTCTTAAAAGCTGACAATATAGCTGCATGTCACAACAAAGAAAAAAAATGGTTTTAAAAATGTTTCTAGCATATTTTACCTCTAGAATGTTACTTAGAAATAGCACACATACTGTATATTAACATGACACAAATGAATGCTGTTCTTCCTCTCTGAGTTATATTTAGCTGCAGACACTTACTAATTTTGACTCAAGGAATTCCATCCCTTTTGCAACTTGATATGAAAAACAGAGCAGATCTTCGAATGTGAGGACATTTAGATCTTCTTCAACATACTTCTGTGTGTTTTCATATTTAATTTCTTTACCAAAGATGAAAAAAATAAAAAAATCACACGTTGATATAATTACTTTACAGATTCTGTTAGATGTATGGCATTCATATGATTGTACTTTTGATTTGATGCTTGTTAAATATGTCATAGGAAGTAAACTGTCATTTTTTTAAATCTGACTATGCAATAATAATAATCAATCAATTATCACAAATGATCTCACATATGACAAACAGGATAGTTTATGCTCCGTTGATCATAGGAAAGTGGAACAAAACATATTGGTACTAAAAGATTATGTGCTAGGTTAAAAGTGGAGCACAAAAAGGAAAATGGGTTTGCGCAGGTATTACAAGTTGAAAGTACAGTGTTAGCGTGAGCGTAAAAGACGGGCTAACATCTGGAGGTTAGATAATGAGCTAACTCCCTTTTCCCATAGACTTCTATGGAGCTAGCTAAAGAAAAACAGAATTTATGCTTACCTGATAAATTACTTTCTCCAACGGTGTGTCCGGTCCACGGCGTCATCCTTACTTGTGGGATATTCTCTTCCCCAACAGGAAATGGCAAAGAATCCCAGCAAAGCTGGTCACATGATCCCTCCTAGGCTCCACCCACCCCAGTCATTCGACCGACGGACAGGAGGAAATATATATAGGAGAAACCATATGATACCGTGGTGACTGTAGTTAGAGAAAATAATTCATCAGACCTGATTAAAAAACCAGGGCGGGCCGTGGACCGGACACACCGTTGGAGAAAGTAATTTATCAGGTAAGCATAAATTCTGTTTTCTCCAACATTGGTGTGTCCGGTCCACGGCGTCATCCTTACTTGTGGGAACCAATACCAAAGCTTTAGGACACGGATGAAGGGAGTGAGCAAATCAGGTCACCTAAATGGAAGGCACCACGGCTTGCAAAACCTTTCTCCCAAAAATAGCCTCCGAAGAAGCAAAAGTATCAAATTTGTCAAATTTGGCAAAAGTGTGCAGTGACGACCAAGTCGCTGCCTTACATATCTGGTCAACAGAAGCCTCGTTCTTGAATGCCCATGTGGAAGCCACAGCCCTAGTGGAGTGAGCTGTGATTCTTTCAGGAGGCTGCCGTCCGGCAGTCTCATAAGCCAATCGGATAATGCTTTTAAGCCAAAAGGAAAGAGAGGTAGAAGTCGCTTTTTGACCTCTCCTTTTACCAGAATAAACAACAAACAAGGAAGATGTTTGTCTGAAATCTTTAGTAGCCTCTAAATAGAATTTTAGAGCACGGACTACATCCAAATTGTGTAACAAACGTTCCTTCTTTGAAACTGGATTCGGACACAAAGAAGGTACAACTATCTCCTGGTTAATATTTTTGTTTGAAACAACTTTAGGAAGAAAACCAGGCTTAGTACGCAAAACCACCTTATCTGCATGGAACACCAGATAAGGAGGAGAACACTGCAGAGCAGATAACTCTGAAACTCTTCTGGCAGAGGAGATTGCAACCAAAAACAAAACTTTCCAAGATAGTAACTTAATATCTACGGAATGTAAGGGTTCAAACGGAACCCCTTGAAGAACTGAAAGAACTAGATTTAAACTCCAGGGAGGAGTCAAAGGTCTGTAAACAGGCTTGATCCTAACCAGAGCCTGAACAAATGCTTGAACATCTGGCATAGCTGCCAGTCGTTTGTGTAGTAAGACAGATAAAGCAGAAATCTGTCCCTTTAGAGAACTTGCAGATAATCCTTTCTCCAAACCTTCTTGTAGAAAGGATAGAATCTTAGGAATCTTTATCTTGTTCCATGGCAATCCTTTGGATTCACACCAACAGATATATTTTTTCCATATTTTATGGTAAATTTTTCTAGTTACAGGCTTTCTAGCCTGAATCAGAGTATCTATTACAGAATCTGAAAACCCACGCTTTGATAAAATCAAGCGTTCAATCTCCAAGCCGTCAGCTGGAGGGAAACCAGATTCGGATGTTCGAATGGACCTTGAACAAGAAGGTCCTGTCTCAAAGGTAGCTTCCATGGTGGAGCCGATGACATATTCACCAGGTCTGCGTACCAAGTCCTGCGTGGCCACGCAGGAGCTATCAAGATCACCGAAGCCCTCTCCTGATTGATCCTGGCTACCAGCCTGGGAATGAGAGGAAACGGTGGGAATACATAAGCTAGGTTGAAGGTCCAAGGTGCTACTAGTGCATCTACTAGAGTCGCCTTGGGATCCCTGGATCTGGACCCGTAGCAAGGAACCTTGAAGTTCTGACGAGACGCCATCAGATCCATGTCTGGAATGCCCCATAATTGAGTTATTTGGGTAAAGATTTCCGGATGGAGTTCCCACTCCCCCGGATGGAATGTCTGACGACTCAGAAAATCCGCTTCCCAATTTTCCACTCCTGGGATGTGGATCGCAGACAAGTGGCAGGAGTGATCCTCCGCCCATTGAATTATTTTGGTCACTTCTTCCATCGCCAGGGAACTCCTTGTTCCCCCCTGATGATTGATATATGCAACAGTCGTCATGTTGTCTGATTGAAACCTTATGAATTTGGCCTTTGCTAGATGAGGCCAAGCTTTGAGAGCATTGAATATCGCTCTCAGTTCCAGAATGTTTATCGGGAGAAGAGATTCTTCCCGAGACCATAGACCCTGAGCTTTCAGGGGTTCCCAGACCGCGCCCCAGCCCACCAGGCTGGCGTCGGTCGTGACAATGACCCACTCTGGTCTGCGGAAGCTCATTCCCTGTGACAGATTGTCCAGGGTCAGCCACCAACGGAGTGAATCTCTGGTCTTTTGATCTACTTGAATCGTCGGAGACAAGTCTGTATAATCCCCATTCAACTGTCTGAGCATGCACAGTTGTAATGGTCTTAGATGAATTCGTGCAAAAGGAACTATGTCCATTGTTGCAACCATCAATCCTATTACTTCCATTACTGCGCTATGGAAGGACGAAGAACAGAATGAAGTACTTGACAAGAGCTTAGAATTTTTGATTTTCTGACCTCTGTCAGAAAAATCCTCATTTCTAAGGAATCTATTATTGTTCCCAAGAAGGGAACTCTTGTTGACGAGGACAGAGAACTTTTTTCTTTGTTCACCTTCCATCCGTGAGATCTGAGAAAGGCTAGGACGATGTCCGTATGAGCCTTTGCTTTTGACAGAGACGACGCTTGAATCAGGATGTCGTCCAAGTAAGGTACTACTGCAATGCCCCTTGGTCTTAGAACCGCTAGAAGGGACCCTAGTACCTTTGTGAAAATCCTTGGAGCAGTGGCTAATCCGAATGGAAGTTCCACAAACTGGTAATGCTTGTCCAGAAAAGCGAACCTTAGGAACTGATGTGAAAAAGTATGAAGGAATTGTTCAAAATTCACCAAAATTTCACCACAGTGTCTTAAAGCATTAAAAGTATTGCACACCAAATTTCAGAGCTTTAACCCTTAAATTAACGGAACCGGAGCCGTTTTACATTTAACCCCTATACAGTCCCAGCTATATGCTTTGCTGAGACCCAACCAAGCCCAGAGGGGAATACGATACCACAAGACGCCTTCTATAAGCTTTTTCAGTGATTCTTAGCTCCTGACACATGCATCTGCATGCCTTGCTCTCCAAAAACAACTGTGCATTATTGGCGCGAAAATGAGGCTCTGTCTATAACTAGAAAGGCCCCCAACTGAAAAAGGTGTCCAACACAGTGCCTGCCATTTTCCTAAACGTTTCCCCAAGATTATAACACCAATAATTAGTTAGAATCTGTATAATATGCCTAATAAAGCAATCGTTTTAGCCCAGAAAAATGTCTACCAGTTTTTAAGCCCTTTTTGAAGCCCTTTATTCTTTTATGTTAAACTAAGAAAATGGCTTACCGGTCCCCATGAGGGGAAATGACAGCCTTCCAGCATTACATGGTCTTGTTAGAAATATGGCCAGTCATACCTTAAGCAGAAAAGTCTGCTAACTGTTTCCCCAACTGAAGTTACTTCATCTCAACAGTCCTGTGTGGAAACAGCAATCGATTTAAGTAACTGTCTGCTAAAATCATCTTCCTCTTACAAACAGAAATCTTCATCCTTTTCTGTTTCAGAGTAAATAGTACATACCAGCACTATTTTAAAATAACAAACACTTGATAGAAGAATAAAACTACATTTAAACACCAAAAAAACTCTTAACCATCTCCTTTGAGATGTTGCCTGTACAACGGCAAAGAGAATGACTGGGGTGGGCGGAGCCTAGGAGGGATCATGTGACCAGCTTTGCTGGGACTCTTTGCCATTTCCTGTTGGGGAAGAGAATATCCCACAAGTAAGGATGACGCCGTGGACCGGACACACCAATGTTGGAGAAAGTCTTTTCTGTCTTTTTTTTGAGCACTAAACCAAATACGCACTACGGCTCTATAGCGCCTCCTATATCCACTGATTTTACATTCTTGATTCTCTATTGTCTAGGGAGGAGACAATAACCTTTAGTGAGGCTAAGTAGGTTTTTGGTCTAGCGCTATACCCTATCCGTATCTGTCAAATACGCACTAGGACAACTGCAATAAAACCAAAGGTGTGTTAAGAATACTTAAGTACCTACATAAATACCTATGTTCTTTTTTATTTTTTAATATATATTTATCTGTATACATCTCTATTATTACATACTGTAGCTATAGATATATATTTAAATATACAAAAATGACGACTAAAGGTATTTCAAGTATTTCTATAAAAAAACAAAAACAAAAAAAACATATTCAGTTTGTTTAAAATTGATATTGGATATTTCAAGGTGTTTGACTGGGAAGGACTCAAAAGTTTGTACATACATAACTACACATATTAACATATAAATACACATGTGTATATACAGTCATGGCCAAAAATATTGGCACACCTGCATTTCTGTCAGATAATTCACCCCTAGAAAATTGTTGCAATTACAAATATTTAGGCATTCTCATGTTTATTTCTTTTGTTTGTATTGGTATGACACAAAAAAAAACGTGGAGAAAAAAAGCCAACTCTGACACATTCCACACAAAACTCCAAAAATGGACTGGACA
The DNA here is from genome assembly GCF_027579735.1 of Bombina bombina. NCBI lineage: Eukaryota > Metazoa > Chordata > Amphibia > Anura > Bombinatoridae > Bombina > Bombina bombina. The sequence continues at coordinate 1,121,239,182 of NC_069501.1, read as the reverse complement.
ATATTATTGTCACCTTCTCAAAATTGTACGAAATAATTGCATTCCAAGTTACAAGTCCTGTAATTTGTAATAAAACTCACCTGTATCAATTAACAGGTGCTGACAATATAGAAATCACACCGGCAACCAGTTAAAATGGTGAAAACTTGACAACCTTTCTGTTGTGTATCTCTGTGTGCCACACTGAGCATGGAGAAGAGAAAGAGCAACAAAGAATTGTCTGAGGATTTGAGAACAAAAATTGTGGAAAAGCATGGACAATCTCAAGGTTACAAGTCCATCTCCAGAGATCTTAATGTTCCTGTGTCCACTGTGCGCAACATTGTCAAGAAGTTTACAGCCCATGGCACTGTAGCTAATCTCCCTGGATGTGGACAAAAGAGAAAAATTGATCAAGATTGCAACGGAGGATTGTTCAAACGGTGGATAAAGAACCTCAATCAACTTCAAGACAAATTCAAGATGATATTCAGGCATAGGGTAAAAATGTGTCAGCTTGCACTATAAGTAGACATCTGAATGAAAATGGACGCTATGGTAGGAGACCCAGGAGGACCCCACTGCTGACACAGAAACATAAAAAAGCCAGATTGGAGTTTGCCAAAACTTACCTAAGGAAGCCAAAATCCTTTTGGGAGAATGTGCTGTGAACAGACGAAACAAAATTACTGCTTTTTTGGTAAAGCCCATTGTTCTTCTGTTTTCAAAAAAAGAAATGAGGCTTTAAAAGAAAAGAATACAGTCCCTACAGTCCATCATGGTGGAGGTTCACTGATGTTTTGGGGTTGCTTTGCTGCTTCTTGACTGTGTGCATGGCATTATGAAATCTGAAGACTACCAAAATAATTCTGTGGTGCAATATAGGGCACAGTGCCAGAAAGTTGGGTCTCCGTCAGAGGTCATGGGTCTTACAGCAGGACAAAGACAAAAAGCGCACATCAAAAAACACCCAGAAATGGTTTAAGACAAAACGCTGGAGAGTACTGAACTGGCCAGCAATGAGTCCAGATTTCAATCCCATAGAGCACATGTGGAGAGATCTCAAAACAGCAGTTGGGAAATGGAACCCTTCCAATTTGAGAGACCTGGCGCAGTTGGCAAAAGAAGAGAGGTGTAAGAAACTCATTGATGATTACAGGAAGCAATTGATTTCAGTTATTTTTTCCAAGGGGTGTGCTACCAAATATTAAATTGAGGGTGCCAATAATTTTGTCTAGTCCATTTTTGGAGTTTTGCGTGGAATGTGTCAGATTTGGCTTTTTTTTCTCCACTTTTTTGTGTTATAACAATATAAACAAAATAAATAAACAAGAGAATGCCTAAAAATTATAATTGCAACAATTTTCTGGGCGAAGTGGTGCATTATCTGACAGAAATGCAGGGGTGCCAATATTTTTGACCATGAATATATATATATATATATATATATAGAGAGAGAGAGAGAGAGAGAGAGAGAGAGAGAGAGTTTCACACATAAGAGGGCATTCACAGGTCTTTATATAATCCAAATGTGTTTTCTTTATTTAGGCAAAATTCATCACAAAAAAAGTTGATGTTTCAGCTATTCCATTTAGCCTTTATCAAGACCATCTTAGTTTGAAATCGAGCTCGCCGTGTTCTAAAACGCCATTCTGAACTATACTTTTTAGACCTTCCCAGTGAAACACCTAGACCTATAACATGTCCCTTTTAAACCATTTTTAAATTTATATTTTATATTAAAGATGTTTATATATTAGTGTAATACTCTTAAAAATGTTTTACATGTGTTTTGTGAATAAATAAATTTCAACTTGTAATACAGCAATGTTTAGCATAGTCACAATATCCATTGATAGTATAGGGTGTGCTAAAACATTCTTTGAATATTCAGTTTTACCATTAACTTGTAATGTCAATTTGCGTGCTAATCCTAGCGTGGTCAGGCAATATTCATAGTGCACCCTGTGCTATCAGTAGTGCTCCACTTGTAATCTGGGCCTATGTTTAATGAAATTAAGCTTATACTGGCTTGTAAGACTTTTTTGAAAAGTATCAAATATTTCTTACCCTCGTCCTGTTGCAAAGCCTCATGCTCCAAAGACAATGCAAGATTTTGCTGAGTTTTGTTAGTATGTTGAGTTCTGAATATCTCATTGTAAGATTCATTGTTTATTGACTGTCTATCTCCAACAAATGAGAAAAAGTAAAACAAACCTGCATTAGGATTACCATTAATATAGATAGAAATAAAGTAAAAAGGAAAGAATTGTATTCAATGTAAAAAGCTTATTTTACAGGAACAAACTATTTTAATAGAAATATATATTACCATGACTGTTGAATGAAACATTTAATTCAAATATTTTATTATACTGCTCTAAATTATTAGATAATGTAATTTTAAGACTATCAACCCTGCACTTCTACGTGCTTAAAGGAGTTAAACAACAGTAGAAGTACTGCTCGGGACTTGCGGAGCACCACTGTTCTGAGAGGAAACCACCACTGATCCAATAAGCAGAGCTAGGCGCATGACTCAGCAGCCCTGCACTACTATGTGCTTAACCCGTAAAGGGGTCAACAAACAGTAGACATTGCTCCTGAGTAGAAACCACCACTGATCCATTCATCAGAGCTAGGAGCATGAATCAGCTGTGTAATTAGCGCTGCTAATTAGATCAGTGAGAGTTTCCACTCAGCAGTATTCTACATATCCTAAACTATACTTCTACTGTGTGTTTAAACCCTTTGCAGGGGTTAAACACACAACAGTGCAGGATCACTAGTCTTAAAATAACATGCTCTAAGGAATTATAGTATGTAATTTTTTGACTATTAAGTCCCTTTAAACATATGTTCTAGCAGTTGAATGATATTAATAGGCGTTGGATGTCTACATTTTCTACTTGTTTGATAAGGGTTGAGAGTCGACAATCATTTATGCTTGGGATTCAGCTACTGGTCACTAGAAAAAGGCAAAGTTTCCCAAATCTCTCAAGAGCACTTTGTCCCTCCCACCTCACTGGTATGCCAGTCTAATTCTTTGCCTCCCAGGAGGTGGGTGAAGAATTGAGATATTCTTAAGGTTCTTCATTAAGAGGGGTTGAAGTCTAATTTTCACCCTCAGAGAGCTGCTACTGAGATAAAGAGGGGAGACTGGAGTATGAGGTAGTGACACAATTACTCAAGGGACAGGTCCCTTGCTTCATCCTGTTGGTTTGTTGATTTACTCCTTCATTTGTATCTTCTGCTGTAATGTGCTCAGTGCTAAATGGGCTTCCACTGGAGGCAGTATTTTCTGCAGCAGTAAGAACAGTGGATGGGATGCTAGATATGTATGTATATCATGTTACACTGGCTCCCTCATAGCCCACAGGCTATTAGCCGGTACACTGGTCATGGTGCATCCTAGCCAGGGGACTTACATTTAGTAAACATTATTTCTATCACTAGACTGTCTTACCACTATGTCTATGTGTTTATCTGGAGACTATTGGGGATGATGGAGATGACTGTTTTGTCTGTGCACACACTAATCTATCACTTTGCTTACTTAGGGCCAGATTACAAGTGGAGCGCAAAATATCACTTTTGCTAAAGCAATATTTGCTATCCACATTGTAATACCAGTGCACATAAATGTGCGCTTGTATTATGAGTTAGGTGCGATGTGAATGCAATCTCGTGTTCGCATTGCATGGAAGCATTGCGCTTATGAGAGCACGCTTCCATAGGCTCCAATGAGAGCCTCGTTCTCATGCAAATGATAACCTAAATGGTAATCATGACAGACACAAGTCCCTCGGGCTGGGATGCAGTATGGGGGTCAAGGAAAGTAAAGGGTGTTTAGTTTCCTCAGGAGATGAGTTTACCAATAAACATCCTAGAACTTTGTGCTGTCTTCACTACCTGATATTCAGATTTGTGTTCAGACTTTAGCTAGAATTATTTCTGTTATCTAACCAATTTCTAGTCCATGGAACCTTAATTTGGTTCTTTGAATCTTAAAGGTTCCAACTTTTTGGACCAATGATATCAAATACAGGTAGCCCTCAGTTTACGCCGGGGTTAGGTTCCAGGAGGAATGGTTGTAAATCGAAACCGTTGTAAATTGAAACCCAGTTTATAATGTAAGTGAGTGGGAAGTGAGGGGGTTAGGTTCCAGGCCCCTCTCAAAATTGTCATAAGTAACATCTAATACATTATTTTTAAAGCTTTGAAATGAAGACTTTAAATGCTAAACAGCATTATAAACCTAATATAGATTGTATCATCATCAAACTAAGTTTAATTAACAAAAACATTTGCTAAACATCACCTAATAAAATAATTACACAACAGACTGCATCATCATCAAACTAAGTTTAATGAACAAAAACGTTTTTTTACTAGTATTTTTCTGCAATCAGTTCTCTGCATTGTTAGCATGTTTGATAATATTGGGTCTGCACCTAATCTATGCATTTCAATCTGCAGTGATTAACAGGCAGTTAGGCACCTTCACCTCAAGCAGCAGGACAGGAAGATAATAGGGAAGTGGCTGCTAAATCTTGCTAATGTCTGCTCTGTGTACACAGAGCAATTTCAGGCTGTTAAGTAGCATAACTTTGCTGCAAAAACAAGCGGACAGCTTTCAATAGCAGTCACATGGCTGAAAAAAAGGTTGTTATTCTGAAACGGCGCAAATTGAACCGGCGTAAACCGAGGGCCACCTGTACATTTCTTGGAAGGTTTTGTTTTTACTAGTAATTTCATCAGCTAGAAGAGTTTCTGAGTAGTCAGCTATTTCTTATAATATTAATTAAGAGATTGTAGTTCATTCTCTTTGTCCCAATCCTGAAAATTCAAAAGAAAGACTTCTTCATAATTTGGATGTACTAAGGGCTTTTCAAATGTTCTTATAGTCTACTAAAGATTTCATACAATCCTCTTGTCTGTTCATTCATTTCTCTGGTCCATGTAAATGCCAATAGGCCTCAACTGTTTCTCTACCTTCTTGGGTTTTTAAAAATCAGGTTTCTGTAGAGCAAATTTGCAAGGCATTAACATGGTCATTCTTACATACTTTTACTAAATTCTACCATTTTTATGTTTTTGCTTCCTCTGGTAAGAAATTTCTCCAGCCAGCAGTGTCTGGAAAATAGATATCTACTTTTTTTATTTTTCTTAAACATTTTTATTCCCCCCAAAATTACTTGTGAACTCCACAGCTTGAGTTTAATTTTCATGTGTAATGGATTGTTGACGCTCACCACCTTATGAAATAAAACAAAATGCACCGGATAAATTAATTTCTTTCATGGTGGGGAGAGTACACCAGCCTCGCCCCGCCACATTTAAAGAAAATAAAAAAAAATTTTTATGGTGAGCATTTACTTTTTTGCACCTCTATTTCCCCTGCTTTGTCCTTTCCTACCTCTTTTATTTCTATTTCTCCTTGTTTGGCTATACTATGACTGACATACTGGTGAGGTGGGAGGAATGAAGTCCTCTTGAGAGTTTTGGATAACTTTGCCTCCTCTTATTATTGGCCATTGAGTCCCATGCGTAATGGATTGTGGACATTCACCACCATAAAAGAAAGTAATTTATCAGGTAAGAATACATTTATTTTTTTCTTAAATCCTTGATATTATATATTTGTTTTTTTTACCTGTACACAGTACAGTGAGGCGAGTTGGATTAAAGGGACAGTCAACACCAAAACTGTTATTGTTTAAAAAGATAGATAACGTCTTTACTACCTATCCCCCAGCATTGCACAATTATCATTGTTATATAAAATATACTTTATAACATTTTAACCTCTAAATGTCTGCCTGTTTCTAAGCCGCTACAGACAGCCTCTTATCACATGCTTTTTTATTTGCTATTCATAACAGGAGACTGCTAGTTCATGTGGGCCATATAGATAACATTGTGCTCACGCCCATAAAGTTGTGCACAACACAGCACTAATTGGCTAAAATGCAAGTCAATATATAATAAATAAAAAGTCATGTGATTGGGGGCTGTCAGAAGAGGCTTAGATACAAGGTTATCACAGAGGTAAAAAGCAGGGGCGGAACTACCATTGGTGCAGCAGGTGAAGTGGCACCAGGGCCCAAGAGCTGGAGGGGGCCCCAAAAAATCTTGCACCAGGGCCCTCTGTTACAATAAAAAACGTTGACCTGCCACTGCCTGCACTGATATCATGTGAGTGTGACGTGATGCTTCACTAGTGTCTCTGACTACAGGGGTTAGTGTTTCTGTTTTACCCATTGGTGTTTGTGTGTGTGTGTGTATGTGTGTATGTATGTGACTGTGTGTGTAGTTATGCACGTATGTGTGTGTGTATGTTTGTGGAACCAGTAAATTACAGACCATGTTACTACAGCATGGGGGGCGGGGTGTAAACAGTGTCAGTCTATACAGTACCACTATATACAGTACGGGGGGGTTGGACAATGTCACAGACTACTGTGGTCACTTTATAACGTACTGGGGCGGGTAGGGTCAGGCCAGCCATCTCACCGGCAGATTACAGACTGTGTCACTGACTCACTATATACAGTACTGGTGGGTTAAACAGTGTCACTATATACAGTACTGGTGGGTTAAACAGTGTCACTATATTCAGTAAAAGGGGTTAGACCATCTCACAGACTGTGGGCACAGGTACCTCCTTTTGCAGACATGTAATCTAATTCACATTTTTTTCTGTGTTAAATGTAAAAAAAAAAAAGCTATGTACCAAATTCACTTTTTATTTGGGGGTGGGGGGTGGGGGGGTGAGGGGGCCCTTTTTAGATTCTTGCACCTGGGCCCTGTGGTTTCTAGTTACGCCTCTGGCCGTATTGGTTATGCAAAACTAGGGAATGGGTAATAAAGGGATTATCTATCTTTTTAAACAAAAAAATGTTGGAGTTGACTGTCCCTTCAGTTAAAAATGCATGGAAAATAAACACCATAATGTGCTAAATAGGCTTGATTAAATCAAATTGAATTGATGGATTAGGTAAACTCTTAAATTTCTTTTTCTTTTTTTTTTGAAGCCTCCTTTTCATGGTGAAAAGATACATCATTGTTTTAATGATTAGGCATTATAGAATGAACTAAGAAATAGAGAGCTGTATTTCATTGGATAGAAATCTTCCTACTTTACGGAATCTAGCGACTGTTACTGTAGTTTTGTACAATCTAATTAGGCAATATATATTCGGAATGCGTGGTATACTACCTGAATTGTTGATCCTGGTTTAAATTATGGTAAAAAGAAAAGTTATTGTCCTTCACCACATCTGTCCATGTTTGGTGAAATGTCTCTCTCTTACTCCTCAAGTAATTGAGAAGATCACCGTGGCAACAATACTCAAAGATTAGGTAAATAGGTCCTATTTTTAAGGGTTTAAAGGAAAATATATCAGGAGATTATTATATGTAAGGTAAGGACCGCCAAAAAGAAGAGTATTTTTAAAACAAAATTAATTTATTAAGTGATTGCTTAGTGTCTTTGCAGAAAATAAAAACTGAGTACTGTGTTAGCCAGTGTATTTAAAGAAAGCAAAACTCCTTTTGTTAAGAAAATAACAAAAGCAATGCACTGGTGAGACATTTAATGGGCAATTTAAAGGGAATAAAATTGCTTCAATGGGCTATAACTATGGTAGGTGTGTCTTGTCAAAAGTTATGGATTACCAGAATTTTGAATTTCACCAGATAATCTGAGGTTGTAAAAATATGTAAAAAGCAATCTGCTTGAAGGAAATTTAAAGCTCAGGTTTCCCTTTGTACACTAGATTACACTAGATTTCTCTTTGCATATGTGTTTTGTAGATGATCCATTTATATAAGTCATACAGTTTTTTGTTTTTTTTAAATGTGTAGTTTTGCTTATTTTTAAATAACATTGTGCTGATTTCCAGACTCTTAACCAAGCCCCAAATTCTTAGAAGTAGACTGGTGTCTACCTACTCCTGCCTGCTCCTGTTTGTGTAAAGGGTCTTTTCATATGAAGGGGGGGGGGTGTCTGCTCTTTTTGCTTTCCAGACCATTTCAGTGGGTGTCCCAGCTAACCTTCCAAAAGTGCTAAACAGGGAGCTTCTAAGTAAGTTTTTAAAAGGTTTTATCCTGGATTTTCAGGATCTGTGCATATTATTCTTTGTAGTAGTGTCTATTACATGCCGTTATATGAAAATTGATGTATACTGTCCCTTTAAGATAAATTTAGGTGAGTGGCTACCCTCTCAAGGAGGCTTGCATTAGTACTGAGTGTTATTTATTCTTCTGTAAACTAGTGTTTACCACTCTTACCTTGTAAGGTGGATTATCAGTTTTGTATTAACAGTCATGATAGGAAAAACATTTTTTTGCAATAGTAGTAGGCAGACTCGGTAATTTAGGTGGGCATATTATTATGTAGATATAAACATATATTTATACTTAGCTATTAGATGGAGATTAGACATTAATACGTCTGTTTAAAAATCTGTTAAATAAACTATAATTAATTCAGCTAAATCAATTCTAAACCACCTTAAGGGAAGAGAAGAGGGCAGAGCAACCCCATTAGCTTTTTACAACTGCAAACAACAATTCATGCTCAAATCCTATATATGTTTATTAGCTTGTGATTGGTTAGCAAGGGCCCTATTGTTCTGGGGACAGGGAAACCAGAAAAAATATATATAGAATATTTGACAAAAAAAAGTTTTATTGTGAAATTCTTCTCAGATAAGAAGGTAAATTATGATGCAGCTTACAATTGTATTTAATGGGCTAGTAAATGGAAAATGTACATACTCATTAAAAGCATATAATAGTTATCAAGAGCGGCCTTGCAGTAATACATTTCTTTAAAAGGCCTTTCACAAATCCCTCAAATCCAAACCTAATTTCTAGAAAAATAATCTTTTGGATACATAGCAATATAAAGTAATTTGGCCAGTAACAGCTAAAACCTTATTCAATGTCATTATGACAGAATTTAAATAGAATTAAACATACAAAATATTATCATAATGATGAAGATGTCAAAAATGGTAGTGATACTTCCTTAGGTCTTAAAAGAAAAGAAGTTACTGTAATACCTGACAAAGTGCACGCTCCTAACAGATTCACTATATTTTCATGGTGTCCAATTTGTGTCATCATTTTTAGTTCAGACATTAATGCATCTTTTTCTGAACTATTAGCATGCTCTGCAAAAGGAAAAATAGAAGAATAATAAATATTTAGCTATATCTCACATGCACATGCAAAGAAAAATATTAACACTAAAACAGTGATAAGTTTTACTAGAAGCATTTTCGCCATTAGATGTATATTGCAAATATGTTTCTATCAATTAATTTATGTGCATTTAAATTTTAATCAGAATGTCCCTTTAACTCACCACTTATAATGGGTCAGATTACAAGTGGAGCGCTATTTAACGCTCCCACTTGAGCGTTAATTGAGCTATAAGTAAGCTTTTTGCACGCGTCAGGTTGTGCTTGTATTATGAGCTGAAAGTAAACTGTTTTCGCTCACGCACTAAATTGACAAGCGCAAAAAAACTAATTTAGACTATCACGTGCGTGTTCATGTATTCCCTCATAGAAGTCAATGGAGAAAAAAAGTGAAAATAAACTAACACCAAACTCTTGCGCAAAGCTGATTGCAAATATGAATATTTCCTATTCCAATGTTCTTCACATAGATGAATATGTTCTATTTACTCATAAATATATATTTCTACAAATATCTGATAGTATTTATGTACAATATATGTCTATACCTATATATATATTATGAGTGTAACTATACTTTGTAATTCTTAGTTTCACAAAACAGTTAACCAGAGAGGTAATCATTCTAGCGTAAATCGGGACTGTGCTTAAGTGATCATGTTTACTTTCAACTCATAATACGAGCGATAAGCCCGACGAGCGTAAACACTCTTGATAAACCCCTTATCAATCGAGTGCAAACGTTTGCCTTCCACACATATGGTCCAATATGAGCAGTATTAGCGCTCCCTGCACTATTCGTTCAAAGTATATTTCCCACTAAAATAACATTGGCCATGTTAAGAAAACCTTCTTTACCATCCATGTTAATACATAATTATACACCATCCTTTGCACAAGGTTGTAAAAAGGATAACACACCCGGTTGCACTATATTTTGCACTATTAGGGGGTTTATACAATAAATAGCCAATAAAAAAAATCACTTATATTGATATCCTCATGTAGAGTTATTTATATATTTTATGTGTTTCTGATTCGCTAGCATGTATAATGTTAAAATGATTATTATATTGCTTTTAATAGGTTACAGGTTTTTAACAGAACGCTTAATTATCAACTTACTCCTACCTTTCAACATTTTTACAGCAACTTGGAGCGAGATCCCTGGTTTGCTGATGCCATATGCTGTAGCATTCACTACTTTTCCAAAGGCTCCTGAACCGAGAACTTTTCCTGGAGTTTATAAAGAAAAGTATTTTTTTCGTGAGATACGTGTATTGACCACAACATAAAAATATTCTTTACAGATCTGCAAGGTCTCACCAAACTCTAGATTTTCCCTTGGAAACTCCCATTTTAGGTCATATTCCACAATGTTGAAATCAATATATATGTATTCATTATCTGAAGGGCCAATATATTGTATCATTTGTAGCTGGCTTTTATATCTGTATTGCTTTAAAGGAAAAAGAAATAATAGAATAAAACGTAGAGTGAAGATATGTAAATGCTATGATAAAGGTATAAGGTATATAATATTTAATAAATAATTCTCACCTTTTTGAACTTGTTAAGGAGTAGGAGAATTAAGGAAAAAATACAAAGGACACATATACCAGTTCCAATATAGAACATAAAATTGTTTTGGTCATGGGGCAAATATGTTGCTTCTGTGAGAGAAAGAACAAACATAATTACTTTTCGGAATGAGAAAGGGCAAAATGACAAATAATGAATATCAGTATATAAAAACATTCTATCGTTTGCACTTAAAGGGGAAAGCTAGTGAAATAATAAAATGCTTTAAAGGATCATTAAGCAATAAGTACAATTACTGAGGTAATTCCCAGTATCCCTCTACTCATGGGTGTTGCCATGTTGAAATCTCCTAGCATTACTTTATAACAGAGCTGTTGTGTTTCCACATGTGCAGCAACTCTCCTTCAGATACCTGAAGTGTAACCTAGGTTCCATAATGGCAGCACCTCTGATTAGAGGAAGGTTTTTGAAATGTATTTAGTGTTTAATGTCCCTTTAAGTAAATCAAGAATGTTATTACTGCATAAGCATGTGCTCATATGGTGCTGTGTTTAACCTTGTAAAGGGGTTCAACACATATTTAAATTCACTCTTCGGAAACCCCAATGCATTGCCTCTCCTGAGCATGACACTGGCGATGGCCAATCAGGAGCAGCATATGTCGATATATCTAGAGAGCAAAAGGGATGGGGGAGAGAGAGAGAGCAAAATAGAGAAAGGGGGAGAGAGAGTAGAAGAGAGGGGGGGAAAGAGAGAGCAAAAGAGAGGGGGCAGAGAGAGCAAAAGAGAGGGGGAGAGAGAGAGTAGAAGAGAGGGGGGAAAGAGAGAGCAAAAGAGAGGGGGCAGAGAGAGCAAAAGAGAGGGAGAGAGAGAGACTAGAAGAGAGGGGGGAAAGAGAGAGCAAAAGAGAGGGGGAGAGAGAAAGTAGAAGAGAGTGGGGAAAGAGAGAGCAAGGGGTGGAACCGCTGTACTGGAAAAAATGGCCAGTCTACACAGGCTTTAGGACTAGTATATATATATATATATATATATATATATATATATATATATATATATATATATATATATATATATATAAAAATGTAGAAATGGCCGCAGCACTCCAAGTAGTATTTTAAAATTTTATTACAAGCAGTGACATACAGGCGACGTTTCGGGCTTTCGCCCTTTCTCAAGCCAAGAAAGGGCTTGAGAAAGGGCGAAAGCCCGAAACGTCGCCTGTATGTCACTGCTTGTAATAAAATGTTAAAATACTACTTGGAGTGCTGCAGCCATTTCTACATTTTTCTATTCATATTTGTTAAAGGTGAAACAGAGGCAGCTTGCACCCATAAGATATAAGTGGAATTGGTGCTGGACTTTACCTTCTCTCTCTCTCTCTCTCTCTCTGTGTCTCTCTCTCTCTCTCTCTATATATATATATATATATATATATATATATATATATATATATATATATAAAAAAGCATGTACATATATATTTACTGGGAAAACACAGTCCCCATAGACCGCAATGTAAAGGCACTTTTCAGTGTGCTTTTTTTTTTTTTTTATAACATCCCACACCAACCAACTTCAGCCCCCAAAAACTGCTTAGTGCTGTTGTTTTTTTATTAAAGAACTGAAATAAGGGGGCAGTTTTTTATGCAAAACTGGGGAATGGGTAACAAAGGGGTTATCTATCTTTTTTAAAAATATAAATTCTCAGTATCCTCCAAAACTGGCACCAGATGTGTGTTAAATGTGCCAACTTTATAGTTTAATTCAGCTAAAAGAAATAATATTTATAAGCACAATTAAATGCAGTAGTTAAATAACTTATATTTAGACAAAACAAGGAATTTTCTATTAGAGAAGCAAAACTATGGAAATTTGTGCTAAAAGCTAAATATAAGTAGTATCTACTATCTAGCTTTCTAGGAGAAATATACATTTTTTTTATATATTAGACATAAAATCACACAATAACAAATTCACACATTCAAAAGGTATACCTTAAAAGTTATAACGTTTAATAATAGCAAATATATGAATACAAAGTCATTGATTCCAATAAGCAAGTGGAACTGCTTTCAGAAGAAATACAGTATATGAAATATCTTCATTTAGGTGCATATTTGGAACATGCCTGTGTTAACAATGGTGGTAACCCTGTTAAAGTGACATAAAACCCAACATTTTCCTTTCATAATTTAGATAAAGCATACAATTTTAACCAACTTTCCAATTTACTTCAATTCTCAAAGTTTCTTTGTTTTCTTGGTATCCTTTGCTGAAAAGCAGGAAGGTAACCTTAGGAGCGTGCATCTTTCTGCAGTATTGTATGATAGCAGTTTTGCAAGAACATTATACATTAGCAAGAACACTAAATGGCAGCTCTTTCCTGCCATGTAGTGATCTAGACATGCACACTACCTATCTAGATATCTGTTTAACAAAGAATAACATAAGAACTAAGCAAATTTGATAACAGAGGTAAATAGGAAACTTTTTTTAAATGTGTATGCTCTGTCTGAATCAAGAAAGAAAATATCTGGGATTCATGTCCGTTTAAAGCTTCTGTAGCTGCCATACAGCGTACCACAGGTTGTGAAGCGGTATTGTGAACACAAACCATATGGAACCATAACTCCATTTAAAGTGGCTTGAGTGACTGTATTGTGAATATATACAAGTGTTAACATTTTTATAACTTTGTATTTTCATAGAAAGCCAGATACTACTTTTTAGAACAATATTTCCATGATTTTTTTCTTTTCTCCTATAGAAGGATTTGGTTTGTCTAAGTTTATAGAATTAGAGGTAGAGAGGACCTCCTTAGTTAACACAGCACAGCTTCCAAATGTGATGATAATTTGCCATGAATATGTTACTTATCTTGGGCGTCTATAAAAATATATTGGACAGATAAAAAATATATAAGCAATTAAAAAATAAATAGAGTATCATAATTGCAATGTAGAGTTCTTTATAAAAAATAGCTGTGAAAAGTTATCTTTGGTTAGTTATATGACAATCAATAATTTATTTAGATACAATGCAGAAACATTATTAAATACTAATTTAGGACCATGTTTCTTAACCTGTAATGCATATAACCCTGTAGTTACTTGGATTATATGTACTGGGTATTCCAAAGCTTGTCCACTAATTTTTAAATATATGCACCCATGCAGATTCATCGAATGTAAATAGTAAGTATAAAATGGTAAAAAGTAACGTCACTGTAATGTGTGCCAAAGAAGTAAGTCTATTTTTTTGTACCAGGTAAAGTGTGGCATGCTGAGTGAGCCAAAGTGAAATGAGCCAATTAATATTTGCATGGTGTTATTGTTATTCAGCTTTCATTTTTAGTTGATGAGAGTCCATAACTTCATAACATGTGGGATATATTCCAGCCTATCAGGAGGAGGTCAAGAACCCTCACAAAGCTTTAGTCCCTCCCAGTTCCTATCCCTCCCCAGTTTGTTCTTGGCCTCCGAAGAGAGAGGTTGAAGATTTCAGAGGTGCTCTACTATCAAGAGTTTATTATTTTTTCATATGATCTGTGGGCTCAGACCTGACTGTGGACCAAGTACCCCTAGACAACTTCACCAAGAAGATTTACAAAAAATCTGAGTGAAATAGGGGTAAGGATTACCTCTGTTATGTGCTTTCCATTACCATAGTGGGTAATCTAACAGCCATAACTGCCCTCAGGCATCATGGGGACCCTGTCCCTCCAGTGTTACAGCTATATTTGCAGTATCCTATGCAGTATGTTTGCTTGTACTGGATGGGCTCTCTACTGGATCAGCAGCCTGTGAGGGAGAAAGGCCCCAGCATGCTGGTAAGACACAGTGGAGTGGTGCTTCAGTCCAAGTAAGTGACTCAGGCCCTACACAGCCCAGGAGCTATCCAATAGTACTCTTCTTACAAGTACTCCATAGCTGGGGGTCACAGCCTTACACCTTAGGAGCTTTACCTATGTGTTCAATATAGGAATTTGGGGGAATGAAGCACATAATAGTTCTTATCTAGCATCCTTAGGACTCCTTAGCAGCTCAATTTACCCCTTTTACCTCAAAAACTTTTGTTCAAGCCCTGGTGAGAATTCATCCTGTTATTAGACCAATTCCTCCTCCTTGGAACTTGAATTAAGTTGTCTCTGTTCTGCAAGGTTCTGCTTTTGAACATATGCCTATTATAGTCCTTAAATGGTTTTCCAGGAAAGTTTATTTTTCTTCTAGTCATTTCTTCAGCTAGAAGAGTTTCTGAATTATCAGCTCTATCTTGTGAGCCTCCATTTCTCCAAGATAATGCAGTCCTGTGAACCAAATAAAATTTTCTTACAAAGGAAAAATTAGTTTGCAGCCTAGATGTTGTCATAGCTTTAAAGTTCTATATTCAGGCTACTAAAGACTTTAGACAAACTTTAACTTTATTTGTCCACTTCTCTGGTCCTAGGAAGGGTCCGAAAGCTACCGCAGTGGCCCTGGAATCCTGGCTCAAACAGATTATTCGTAAGGCTTACTCGGTTGTAGTAAAACCGTAAGCGAAAAGAGTAAATCAGAAAACCTGGCAAACGCTCCGGATCCCTTGTCTTCCGTCCTGTGCTTTGAAGGAGACTGCCGCTTTCGTCCTGCCTTGTTCTCTGTGACGCTGACCCGTGTTCACAGTATCAGTATCAGCAGTCCTTACCGGAACAGCAGGGTATTCCTCACACTGTACAGGTGTCACTTCATGACCTTTAATTGTACCACTCTTTTAACTTTATGCCAATCAATAATAATAAATATGTCTATTTTTAAGATATCTGGCTTTTCATTTATGTTTACACCCATAGAGGACTGAGTACTCTTTTCTATAGTATTCTGTTTTTGTATAAGCAAAAAGAGTAACTGCTCATTCTTTTTTATTTTGTTGTAATACAGGTCATACACGTCACATGGACAAGTTTCAAAATACAGAATTGGGTCCCTCAAAGAAGAACATGCATTAAGTGTCCAAAATATTAATATCAATAACCTCATTTTGTTTTCTATTTTCTAGAGAGAGAAGAAGGAAGAAAATAAAAAGTAGAAAAGAAAAGGATTGCCATTTGTAGAGTAGATCCCATGGTACAGGTCTCGCCAATAAATCCAGCCAAAGTAACCTCTAAGCTGTTATTAAGTTATGTCTTATATCATCAAATCATTTAGCATATTTGTTGGGTATGTAATCTTCCTAAATAAAGAGCAACTCATGAAAGAAGTATTTGCGCATTGTTTTCATGTAATGGTATTCCTCCAACTGTATAGAATAAACCCACTGGGCTAGGGTGGGAGATTGGTCTTGTTTCCAAAATTGAGCAATTCATATTTTAGTACTATTACTCACTATTTTGAGTATGGCCAAATGTGTTGCATGGAGTTGTTTGGGTGGTTTAGTTAACGGCCATATTAGCGGGTCAGTTTGTATATTTATTCCCAGCATTTTTTTCTGTTTCCAGAAGGGGTTAATGTTAGTGCAATTCCACCATATATGCCCCATATTTACAACATTGTGTTTACAGCGCCAACATAGATCAGATCTCTGTGGGTATAAGGTCTTTAAGCATGTGGGGGTAAAGTACCAGTGGTGTAAAATTTTAAAATTAAGTTCTGAGATCCGAGCTGAGGTGGAGGCTTTCATGAGTAACTGCTCATTCTACGAGATCAGTATCTACTTCCTGGGATTTCAAGGATGATGTCTCTTTAGAACAGATTTGCAAGGTGGCAACTTGGTCTTCCTGTCACACATTTTTTTTATCATTTTGACATTTATGCTTCTTCTGATGCAGCTTTTGGCAGGAAAGTCCTTCAGGACACAGTGTCTGGCAAATAGGAACTGCCTACTTTTTGTCCCATCAAACAATAGATTCCATTCTCCAAATTTAAAACAGACCTTTATTTTTTACATTGGGTCCAAGGAAAAAAGAACGTTTCTGGCCAGTACTAGGCCCTTAGTCATGTTTGTTTGATTATACACAGGTTTGTGTTTTTTATACCCTCACCTGTTACAATAGGAGCACTATCAGCATATTAGTGACATCTTGTTGACATAAAAAAGTATTACATCTCATTTTTTTTTATCTATCTCAATAATACAAGTGCTGCTATAGG